>NW_007726186.1:58593-193796 GCF_000696425.1 Galeopterus variegatus | reverse complement strand
TAAGTGCCTTTCATTAAATATCTCTCCTTTAATTCCAAACACTTGACCACAACCTCCCTTCTAGCTTTACTAAATCCAGCCAGCAGTTACCTTCAAGGTTATGTCTCACTGTTCCCTTTCTAGAGTGATATTAAGAAAAAGTTCAGTTTTTAGTAATAAATATAGGATGCATGAGTGTAAGGATATCTAGTCAGGGATGACAGCTAAAGAGGAGCACAACCTAGTAAACTGCATTAGTAGAGTGGGAGTGAGACTTGGGGAAATATGACAAGGACAACACAAAATATATTTTAAAGCTCTCAGGAGGTGAAGAAGAACAAGAAAGAGATAGATCCACTTCATAGAAAAAGTTTCAGAAAAATGTGAATAATTGAACAACTCATTTGCTTCTTTATTCATTATCAACCACATGAGAACCCAGCAAATAGGCACAAGCTGCTCTAAATGAATTAAGTAAGTTGGAGGAGACAGTATATATTTTGGATGACAGAGATGGGGGAAAAAAGGAGAAAAAAAGAAGAAAAGGAAGAGAGACGAGAGGATGAGACGTGGAAAAGAGGGGGGAGGAGGGGGGGGGGGGGGGGGAGAGAGAGAGAGAGAGAGAGAGAGAGAGAGAGAGAGAGAGAGAGAGAGAGAGAGAGAAGAGAGACGAGAGAACTCTTTGGTGTCTCTTCTTATAAGGGCACTAATTCCATCATGAAGGTCCTATCCTCAGACCTTATTTGAGCCTAATTATCTCCCAAAGGCCCCATCTCCAAATATCATCATATTGGGGATTAGAATTTCAACATATGAATTTGGGAGAACACAGTTCAATTTAGAGTAGTCACATTCTGAGGTGCTAGGGGTTAGGATTTCAACATATGAATTTGAGGGGGTAATACAACCCATAATAGTCTCCCCTCTGGTCTCCTCTGAGATAAGGAAAAAACCAAAGTGTTTTTTCCTCTTGTATACATAGTCACTAAATACAATACTGAATACTTCACCTCTGGTCACCAAAATTTGTGGGGATTACTCCCCACCAGCAACCAGTCAGTTCTCCAGCAGATACCAGCTGGGTATCCTATAACTCAATTGAATTCTGACCTATCTACCTGGAGATGGCACCAGATCCCACAGATTAAGGGCTCAGCCCAACAAGATTTCCCCCACTTCAGGTGCCAATTGCCAAGTAGTGGATTGTTACCTATTTACAAGGGTACTTCAAAAAGTTCATAGGAAGATTTGTATCATCTTTTGATTCTGTGTTTACATGAACTTTTTGAAGTACCCTTCTATGTATTCTCTTATACAATAGAAACTTTCTCTACAGCTCCCCTCTTCCCTTGGTGAGCCCTCACCAGAATCTCCTTCGACCAACAGTCTCTTCAAGCAGTGTACGCTTTTTCTATCATGCATCTCAAAACTCTTCCATCCTCTACCCATTACCCAATTTCAAAGCCACTTCCACATGTGTAGATATCTGTTACAGCAGCACTGCACTGCCAGTAGCCGAATCTCTCAGGGACTTTTCTCTCAGATTAAGAGAATGGGAGAGAGAGAGACTGATTGATTTTAGGGAATTGGCTCACACGATTGTGGGGCTGACAAGTGCGAAACACTGTAGGGCAGATTGGTAGGGTGGAGATTCAGGTAAGAGTTGATGTTGCGTGTTGTGTCCAAATTCTGCAGGGCAGCAGGCTGGAAACTTAGGCAGAATTTCTATGTTGCAGTGTTGAGGAGAGTGTTTTCTACTTCCTTGCTCTTAAGACCTTCAACTGATTGGATGAAGCTCACCTACATTATGGAGGGTAATCTGCTTTACTCAAAGTTTACTGATTTAAATGTTAATCACATCTCGAAAATATATCTTCACAGCAACATCTAAACTGGTATTTGACCAAACAATTGGGCACCATAGACTAACCAATTTGACACATAAAATTAACCATCACAAGCATTCAAAAGGTTAAATCATCAGGGTATTTTGAGTCAGGAACTTCACATGTCCCAGTATCCTAGTGGTTCTTCCCATATTGCTGAGTTAAGTTTTAGCCATAGCAGGCACTACACTGTGCACTCAGGTTTTGTAGTGGTGACGTCTCGGCTGTTGTGCAATCAGACCTTGGGATGCAAAGGAAAGAACTCACTGGTCTAGGTGTCAGGAGATCCAGCTTGGAAGCTGAACTGTATTACCTATTATTTTAGCACTGTGAGATAGATACTGTTGTTAAGTTGAATCATGTGAGTCACATGGCTTAGCATTTCCATATGGTCCAACCTAATATAACCCCATCTTATAGGGGAAACTGAGGTATAGGAAGATTAGAAACTGGGCCAAGTTCTCATAGCAGAGCTGGGATTTGAACTCTTGCAGTCTGGTTCCATATCTGTGTTTCAGCTACTGTGCTGTACAGTTAGCTACAAAGTGGATCACTAAATAGCATGAAGAAATTTTAAAATAGTATTCATCAATATGAACTTAAATATTCTCTGATATTCTGACAAGATATTTTGAACTATGTATATGTGTGTATATATACATATACACACACGAGGATACTTCAAAAAGTTCATGGAAAGATTTGTATTATCTTTTAATTCTATTTTTCTGCGAAGCTTTTGAAGACCCCTCATATATATCAACCCTTGGACAACACAGGTTTGAACAGGTCCACATATATGCAGGTTTTTTCAATAAATGTATTGGAAACATTTTTTCAATAAATATATTGGATAAACCAGTTGAGTAACTTACCTAATAGTAGGCTATTAGTAGTTAAGTAGTTGAGTACTTTACTACTACTTAAATAATGATGTCCGTCCCTTCTCACCCCCGTGACCAGGGAAAATTAGTAGATTTTTCTACTGCACAAGGTCAGGGGGCGGGGTTTGCTGCCCCTGACATGTATATATATTCATGTTTGTGTGTGTGTGTGTAGTTTTAGTATATGCACTAAAAATCCAGAAGGATGTAGAGCAAACTCTTTACTATGGTTATCTTGGGAGGGAAGAATGTGGAATTATGAAATGGTGGGGATGGGGGAACTTTAATTTTCAATTCTACATACTCAGGATATATTTTAACAAATTTACAAAACAATAATTTGGAAAAAAATTATATCTAGAGGGATTTTTAAAAGTTCTCTGCCTAAAACTTTATACAGGTTAAATAAAGAAAAGGAAAGATTATTAAAGCAAAATTTTTTTGTTAAATTAAAAATTTATTTAAACAAGTTGATGAAAGAATGCATAGTGTGATCCAATTTTCATCAATTATGGATATGAACATATGTACGTGTATATATGTGCACATGTATATATATACATGCACATACACACATACTTAAACAATTGTATATATGTAGAAAAAGTCCTGAAGGACTCATGCACCAAAGTAATGGTGGTTTCCTTTGAGTAATATTGAATTTTTGCAACCAACTGGTATTGCTTTAGAAATTAAAAATATTTTTAATTATTGAAACATTGGTAGGCCAGTGGTTTATTATAAAAAATACTTTCAGGTTACTTCCAAAGAGCTCAAAAGAACTCATCCTCTGGTTTATTCATGTATCCAGTGAGTCCGCAGATGTGGTTTAGCATCTGCTGCATCAGGGTGCCATGAAGGGGACAGCACTGTGGCTTCAGGCAGGCCACTGTCAAGCTCGGGTTTACATAGGTTGGTTCTTTGAGGAGTTCTTGGTCTTCCAGGAGTGAGAGTGCCAAGTGTCTGGGTTATTATTGCGCCTTGGGATGGAGACCCATTTGTTGGAGGGCATGTGGAACTGTCTTTGTCTTGTGATTTCCCTTCATCTTTCAGAATAACTTAATACTCCCTTCTCCCACTTACTTGTGGGGTTTATTTTTTTAATAATGTCTCCTATATAATTCTTATCTGGTTCGTCACTTGTGAAATGTTTTACATTTCCTTACCCTTGCTTACCCTTGCTCTTTGTGAATATTACTTTCTTCTATGAAACCAAGTAGTATCAGCAATGCTGACATTATTTGCAATCCCCATTTTGGGGATTTTTTTTCAGCAGAAGCCTTTTCATTGGCACCCTCTTAGGGTGACTTATGAAATTTCCCACAAGTAAAATATTCTTCAACAAATTTAAGTGATTTTTTTTTAACTGTTTCATCCTTGTTGTATCATTCAAAAATTATTTATTGCCCATCTGCTATGTGCCATGCTCTACACTGCACCCTGGGAATTCTATGACCAAACCACCAATGCTTTTCATGTACATATCTTACTTCCAAAGGCTATGGCAAGGACCAATCAAGAAAGAAGTAAGTATGTGACATTTAAGCTTCTGATTTTGCACACAGGTTCTTCACATGAGAGATAGTCACTATTAACATAAATGTAACAAGCAGATGCAATATGTTATTAGATGATTCTTCTGTAAATTAATGTGTACACAGGCTCAGGATTTCATCTAATCAACTGTCTTATAAATATTTTTCTTTTGGCTTGAATTTTTGTATGAGTCAAAGATATGCTTTTTGTTTTTAATCAGGAAACACGTTTGCTGAGAAAATCCCACGTTTCTTATGATTTTTCTGGGCTCCAGTATGTGCCAACAGCATTGTGATTTGTTCTTTTAAGGAATAGTGGTATTTCTGTATTTTAAAACCATGCTGAAATGCTCTTTCTTCTGCTGTGCCTCTGAATATGCTCAGAGATTCTAAAACAATGAATGTTATGTCTGATGTTCTTTGTAGAATTTATCAGCATCTTTTCCTTAACTATAGAGCTTATTGCTTAGCTCAAATTTCCTCCCCTAAAACTGTCATGTTTCTGGTGCCACATTTCTGAATTTTTAAGGACTTAACCAATACAAAGGCAGTGGATTTGTTGGTATACTCGTAACAACTCGTAAAATATATTTGGGTGGGATCTTTGGTTCTGCCGAGATAGAATAGCCCATTCCTTCTAGGTCCTACCTCTTACAACTAAAACACTCTGGTCATAACATAACAACCAACCATAGGAAGACTCTGAAAGGCAGAACGAAGGCAGGCAGCCTAGGGACCTTGGGACTTGAGAAACAACACAGTGGTGGTGAGTTCCCTGGGTTACTTTATTGCCTCTTGTATCTTAGGATGCCATAGAAGCCTCCAACCCATAAGCACCAACAAGCATAGACAAAAAAATCTGCAAGAAAAGCCTGTTTTCCTGAGCCAGAGGACTGGGGCAGGGACATCTACAGAAACAGTGGACAGTTCTGGTGTTTGCTACTTCCGGTTTGTATTCCCCTCAACAATCTCCCAGAGATTTTCAGGAAGTGGCTGAGCAGGGTGTACCACATTGGGTCCTTTTCTCTAATGTTCCCATTTCTCTAAGCCTTTGATCTCCTAGAGTCTGCAGAGGGAGTTCTAGCATCTCTGTCTCATTGACTGTAGGCCTCCACTCAAGCAAGGCTTCTGTTAACCATTCCCAGGTGCTTGAGCAACACGTTAAATCCTGAGGCCTATGTAAAGTGCCCCTGTTGGCCTGACCCACCCTTTTATTTATTCCTGTTTGCTATACTTAGAATCAATTTCCGTGTGTGCTCTCCAGGTTCCCGCTAATATAATTTGGCAAGATCCTGCAGCTCCTTCAGTACGTATGTTATTTCCTCCAGGAGCAGATCTTGCAGTGATCTCTCTGGATCATGCTAGGATTTTACTCTCTTTATGGCCCTAGAGGCAATGAGTGTTGGTAGTGGTGAATCCTGAAAAGAATAGGCAGTTCTTTTTCAGCTAGCTACCCTAGACGAAGCCGTTGAAATATTTTTATGCAAGAGAATGCTAGTTTTCTTAAAAGGAGGAAAGGTCTATTTCTGATGCAAAGAAATGTTTGGAAATGTTACAGGTTCAAGGTCTTAGATTTGTGCCTGTCCAAACGCTTCCATCTCAAATCTCAAGTTCCTGTTCCTTCTTAACCAGTACATGTACCTTAGTGTGAGAGACTTGGCATAAATATACCTTTATGTGGCATATGATTCTGCAGCCTCTACATTTAGGCCTCAGCCATGTCCCTTACAGCTTTATAAAATAAGGACTCCTTTAAGGCTACGATAGAAAGTTTCTGATTCTCTACCCATACCTTGAATTGAGATTTCAAGACATTAAGCTTATCTTTTTCTTTAGGAAATTCCTTCAGCACAGTCAAAAGAAGCCATCTCACCCCCACGAACTTTGAATTCACCATGATGCCATAGCAATCAAGTACCATAGCCACTTGGTCTCCCAGTGCCTGAGCCTCCGCTGGCATTCTGTTTGAGTGATATTTTGAGTAGTCATGATGCCACAGCATGCTGCAGATTAGCAGTGTCCCACTTCTCCCTAGAACGGAAGCCATTCATGCACTCATCAGCCCAACCCCAGAGTCCCGTTTTGATGGGCTTTTTCCCTGGGCCACCCTTGTGACACATATTGTACCAGCCAGGGTAGCAGCTGGAAGACAAAGTGCACATTCAGCTGGGGTTTCAAAGAGAAATTAATGAAGAGGGACAGATTACTGAGCTATCTGCAGGTTTCAGAGCACCTACAAGGATGATGAGGCCCTTGAGACTTGCAACACTAGGAAGCCGTCACCATCCTTCATCTTTAGGCCTAGAGGGCAAAGGGAGATGGGGAGCCCAATGGGAACCAGGGCTGTCAAAGGGGGCCTGCCCAGCAGGAGCACTAGTCCTACAGCCGAGAGGGAGTGGGGTGGAAATACTCAGCCCTCTTCTCTTCCTGTCCTTCAGCCTCCCACTGGTGCCTCCCACTGGCCTCACCGGAAGCCAGAGATCAGGCAGCTTTGCTCGTAGGGTCTGTGGATGTCACCTTCCTGGGCCATAGAGAAAGGCAGAGACTGCATTAAGGGGTGGGGAAATAGAAAACCATCGGCACAGGGGGTCTTGTGAAAACAACAGTAGACTGTTCTCCCCTCACCAGTGGATAGCACTTCTGGTGGGAAACATGGCCTCTAGCAGCTGGAGCTCTCTGGAATGGACCAGAGGCCCCCACAGGGCTCGTGACTCACTGCAAAATGTGCCCAGATGGGAGTCTGAGAAGGGATTCCTCTGTTATGTGGGAAGATCCTCAAACTGTATCATTCAGGTTCTGAAATTTTCTTTTCAAGCAATCAATGTGAATGTATTTTTAGGATAAATTCCTTCAAATGGTATTGTTTAAGTTCTGTGATATGTATGTGTTCTAGCTAAATTGTTGACATTTTCTGTTATGTGATTTTTATAAAGTACTTCAAATTCTACATTTGCACTATTGGTTCTAGTGAGCAGAGTTCAGAAGATAATATGCAAAAGGCTTCTTTTTCCTTAGCTGATAACTTAAGGATACTATGTCATCTGAACACTAATAAAATGAGCACACACATGAACACACATAACTCATCTAATTCCAGTGCTCAGATTTAGGACATTTGAGTTTATATAATGCAGTTTGTTGACCATGCTTAATTCTTTTTTTTAACAGAGGAAAAAGACTGTCTCGGAAGAAGTCCAGAGTCTTTCATCTTGAACTAACAGTGTTCTTCTTTCCCTTTTTTCCCCTTCCAGGAGGACAGCTATTAGTTTTGTGGCTTACTGCTGCTCCACCCAGTGTCTGCAGACTTTTGACCTGCTGAGTTGATAAACACTCAAGAGCCCCAGGAGAGCTGCCAGCTTGACACTGCAGCTGCCTGTGTGTCACGTGCTGTGTGCGGCAGGGGCAAGAGAGTCCAGCCAAGCCAGGCCAGGCCCGAACAGGCCCTTCCATCCTGTCCTGTCGTATGTGGGGGCACTGTAGAACTCTGTGGAAATGTCATGATTGAGCTCCAGAGCTAAAATGCCTTCACCCTTCCCCCAAGTTGGAATACATACTACCGCAAATTAAGGACACTTTGTCTTCTGTGTTTCTTCTTTTTACGTGAGTGTGTCTCATAATCAAACTGTTTAGTTTGATCAGCCTCCCCAAATATAATTCAACTCAAATTTCAGTTCTCTGAAGAACTCTGATAATACAGCCAAATTAACTTTTGAACATGCATAATACCTTCAGCAATACTACTTCTCTCTCTTTCTTTCCCCATAGAGTTATTGCCCTGATAGGTTATTCTCCATGGTTTCTCCAATGGAAACTTGTCAGTTTTTAAAGCATTTCAGCAAACCCCACGGCCTCTCTGGTCTTGGATAGCAGGGTGGGGTGCCTGAGTTGGTGCCAAAGTTAGACTCCTGTGGAGGCTCAGCAGGGATCCCAGAGCACACACCCTCTGGAAAGTTACAACCTTATTTATAAGTTTTGCAATGTATTAAGAAACTTTTATGAGGGACTTTGAAAACAAAAATGTAGATCATAATGAAATATACCTTATTTCAAAAGACTATTTACAGAAAAATAATTTTGGAAATTTTTGAATTTCCCGATAAGATTTTTTTAATATGAGAAGAGTTTAAGGAATATTTGAAGCTTTAAAAGATCTGATCCTTTTATTTCTAGATGTAAACATAATGAAAAAGGGGGAGAAAACACACATCAAAATAAGACCTCCAGTGTTCCTGTTTATGATTACATTTATACTGACTTTGAAATATTTTTGTTACATGTGAAAAACAGTCTTCATCTACTACTAGTTTTTAGCAGGGGGATTCTAACCACAGTCTGCGCACATTTACTTACGTCCCTGGTGCATGAGAAAATCATTTTGACCCTAGATTTCTCATAGATTTAACATACTCTTGTCCATATACCACTGAGAAAATACAGGAAAAGCAGGTCCAAATTGAGCCTTGGAACTTTTGCAAAAAAAAAAAAAAGTCCATAAAAGGAAAGTCTGTGAGCCTACACCCTGCCAAAAAGAAATGCTCCTAATGGAGGAGGCACGTATTTGCTCTTCCTTTGAAAGGATGGCATTTTAATGTTACTTTGCTGCCAGATGTTCATCTGGTTGCTGTGAAGTGATTCTTTTAAAAAAAGGTATTTTTATTTTAATGATGCAGAGTTTTCCACAAGGCAAGACTGAAAGAACCAAGAAAGTTTGCTTGTTTGAAAAATCATTTTCTAAAAATTTCAGACTTGTCAAAACTTTGCTTGATGGAATTTTATTTGCTGCCCTATCTCTGTAATGCTAGGCTCTAGCAGTGCCAAAAATCCTACATAGTTACTGACAAATGTGTGATCTTTTTACAGCCACACCACCTGCTGCCCGGAAAGCAGCCTGTCCACGTAGAATGGTGAAGGCAGAAAGCTACCATGTGTTCCATCTGTATTCGCACTGTTCTTACTTCCTCTTGTCCCTTCAAAACTTGGTTTCTTCAGCCTTAACATTTCAAAGGCTTACAGTATAATAGGAACTGAAGATCTAGATCAAAATGTAATATTTCTTTCATACTTGGAATAATTGAAGTTTTAGCATAACTTCTACATGTATTTAAGTTGCCAGGTGAAAAATGTAACATGAAACTTCACAAATGAGCTTCATGTCTAAGTCACTGTTAGCTATCATTTCAGTGACAGTAAATATATTGCTACATGTTTCTATTTTACCCTCCACAATCATGTGTCTTTAAATGGAGCTATGAAATGTGCTAACCTGATATTCAGGATTCTTATTGAGAATAGGTATGTAATACTTTTGTTTTAACTTGTTTGAACTTTTACAAAGTTGCTTACAATCCAAGCTTCCTCTTTCTACCTGTTGTAAACTACAGTGTGTTAAACACCAGTGGTGGGCTGGGCAGACAGCTATAAAGGTAGTCTCGACCTTTATCAGGTGCAACACCTGAGCCTAACTGATGAGAAATGGAACTTATAATGTAGTTTCCCTGGTGCTGTTCATTATGGAAATGTTGTGCTGGATTCACTGATGTCATTCTTATGCTTTTGATATTATAAAGGAGGGTTGTCAACTGGAGAAATTTTGCCTACATGCTGTGTATATGAATTGTGTCTAAAGCTTTGCAGAAAAACAAATCTGAAGTTATTATACATGTTTTCTTGAGCAACAACTATGCTAGGTAGAAAAATATTCTACACAATAATAGTAATGCAAAAAAAAAAATGAGCTACTTGCAAAGTATGAGTATAGTCTGTATGGGTAAGTTTATATCAATGAGCTCACATGTGAACAGTGGTAAATTTCAAAATCCAGGATCGCCTCATGATCATAGGCCTTCCTATGATGTAGTGCAAAGGGGCCCATTTTAGTGGATTACCCTGTCATTGTTATTCAGTGTACCTAATTGTTTTACCAAAAACCTTGATTACATACCATGTGTAGGTGAGATATTGCATCTTCAATTAATATATATTGTGAGTACACCTCCAAAAGTTTCTAAATGATTAATACACAGAAGAGCCCCGGCTGGTGGAGGATCCACTCTGGCTAATAGAGTAATGAACTTCTTTGTTGCTCTCTGGCCTCCTCTTCTGGAAGAGTGAGGTATACAGTAAACATCTTTTGGTCAACATTCTCAACACTCACTAAAACCTTTCACACTCTAACTTGTCTAACTAGTTTAACGTACATCTTACTTTTATTTCACGTTGAGCATTACAAATTAAAATGTTTATGGTCTACAAAGAATGGAATCAACATCAGTTGGCTTATGAGGCTCTGCATGTAGTTTTGTTGAAAATATATACCTATTTTGTAATCTCTGGGGACTTTCAAAGCCAGTTTTTAAAATTATTAATAGTAAAATTAGGTTTTTCTTCCTGAACTGAAAAATCAGACATTCTTATCTTTACTATATAAAACTTAAACACAGTACATTGCTTCAGCATAACTCAAAACATTTTTATTCAGATGATTTATGAACATGGATTCCTAACTGGACCATCACTAATTTAACCTCATGTAATTAAATATTGAGATGTAAATCCATTTCACAGACTCACAAATACACTCTCTTTAAGAATCATATTTAGGGGCCGGCCCGGTGGGGCACTGGATAGTGCGCCGCTTGGGAAGCGCGGCTGGCGCTCCCGTCCGAGGGTTCGGATCCCACATACAGACCGGCTCCCGCTCACTGGCTGAGCGAGGCGCGGGAGCAACACCGAGGCTTGCAATCCCGTTGCCAGTCCCCGGTCCGGTACGGGGGCAACACTGAGGGTTGCGATCCGTTGCCGGACACAGAAAAAAGACAAAAGACAAAAAAAAAAAAAAAAGAATCATATTTAAGGGCCGGCCCTGTGGCTCACTTGGGAGAGTGCGGTGCTGGTAGCGCCGAGGCCGCGGGTTCGGATTCTATATAGGGATGGCCGGTGCGCTCACTGGCTGAGCGTGGTGCCGATCACACCGTGCTGAGGGTTGTGATCCCCTTACCAGTCAAAAAAAAAATCGTATTTAAGTATATCCTTACATAACTCTGGCCTTTTTATTATGCTTTCATTTTTGTAGTTTCCATTTTCTCCTGCTTGCTTCTAATGAGGCTCTCCTACATTTCTTCAGAAACTCAGTAAATATCTTGCCTTTTCTTCAAATACAGGAGATTTTTATAAAGTCTCTATTTTTGAAAATAGCTTCATGTTTGTCTAAAAATCATTCAAATCTCATCTCATTGTCCCTACCCAGGAAGTACCTCCCTCTGTCATCAGCTAAGAGATCTGAAAGTGATGCAGGTGTCTCTAGGAAAGGGATTGATCATAGCTGAATGACTGTTACCCTTGTCAGGAAAAGAGATTGCTTCACACCTTAGGATATTCTTTTTGAAGCATGACTATACGGTCCCTTGGACTTCAGAGACAGAAAAGTACTGGCAGCCCAATGAGGTGGCTGGGCAGAAGGTGGTGCATTTGGAGGCCATTTCTATATGTAATTAAGAGATTTGCAAGGGTTGGCCAGGGTTTTTTCTACTCACCTTACAATAGAGTGGAGCTTATCCTTACTACCTGTGTTATAAAGACTATAAGCTTTTGTTTCTCATAGTGACTTTTTAGTCTATAATGATCCAAAAATTATACAGAGAGGGAGAGAGGATTTTCTAAGACTCTGAGTCTGCCTTCTGAAAAATTATGGCAAAATTCCTTTGGAGTGTAGCCATTTTCTAAAACTCATACTGTATCCAGTTCGGTTGTATCTCACAGCTACTGCTGTTTATAGAATAATTGAGATTGAACCATGCTAATGCTTAGAAATTTCAACAATGGTGTCTCCATTGTTTTAACCAAATTCATTTTGTTAATAAAGAAAGGGGGACATTAAATATTTAAATCAAAGCCAGTGAAACTGGTGGAGCAAGGAAGGGCCTCTAAAAATTGTCCCCTCCATAAAGAGCAAGGAGAAAATTGGCAAAAAAAAGTCAATCTACTTTTTTCAGAACTCTGGAAATTACCAGACTGCAGCAATCCGAGGAGTATTTATTCAAGAGAAATGGCTGAATCTTGGTATGAACAGTGAGTTTTGTGGTGTTTTAACTTGCCCTATTTCTGTCCTCCCCTTCCACATCTGCTGTATCCTTGAAAACCAACAGTACATAATTAAGGTGAAAAGCAGCAGCCTGAAACCCACCAGAGAGGGCAGCAGAGTGGAGTTGGAACTTCTTCAAAGTCTCATCTCCAGAGACTTGCCATTATTTGACTTGTCCGGCAGTTCCCTGAAAGATGTCACTTGCAAGACTGTCTTTATTTTACTGGTTTGGAGCTTGCCAGGTGTGAAAAGCCTTTTCTCATGGACATTTGTCATAAAAGACTAGAGGCAATTGATTAACTTTGTGGCTGTCTAAAGCAGTTAATAACCCCTGGAGCAAACAAAAGGCTAATCAAAAACTTACTGTGGCATGTGATGTTTTGTTCATAGGGGTTTCTTAGAATAGGGCTTTGCACATTCCAAGGGTTGTACTCCTGCTCAGAAAAGACCTGAGAACATACTAGGCTTTCACCTTAGGTTGACCTAGAGGTTCTGCACAAGCAGAAAGTGAAGCCAAAGGCAGAGCTGTCATCTTCCTGGCTGAGTGTTAAAGGGGTGCCCTAACATGCACTCAGAGCCCTCTGCACAGACTGGGACACTTACTGGTTACAGGTGTTTAGGAAAATCTCTGCCTAATTATTAGCTGACCACTAAACTACCTGAGCAGAGACTTGAGTGCTCATGTATTACAAAGAATATAGACTTTGCTGAATTAGTTCAGAAGAGTAATTCAATAAATAAACAGCAAGTACATCAAACTCTTGGCAGAGAGGTAAATAAATATGATTTCCAGAGTTATTCTTTAAAATGTCCAGTTTTCCACAAAAAAATTATGAGACATGCAAAGAAACAAGAAAGCATGTTCCATACATGGGGAAAAAACCAACAATAATAGAAACAGCACCTGAAGAAGTCCAGACATTGGACTTTTAGACAAAGACTTTTAATCAGCTATTTTAAATGTGTTCAAAGAACTAAATAAAGACCATGTCTAACGAACTGAAGTATGAAAATGATGTCTCACCAAATAGGAAATATTGATAAAAAGATAGAAATTGAAAAAAAAAATCAACCAAATATAAATCCTGAAGTTGAAAATACAATAACTAAAATGAAAAATTCATGAAAGGTGTTCAATAGCAGATTTGAACAGGGAGAAAAAAGAATCAGCAAACTTGAATTTAGGTCAATTGAGATTATCCAGCCTGAGGAACAGAAAGAAAAAAGAATAAAGAAAAAGGGATAGAGCCTCTGAGACCCGTGGGACATCATCAAACATACCAGCATATGCATAACTGGAGTCCAAGAAGGGGAGGAGAGAAAGAGACAGAAGGGATATTTGAAAAAGTAATGGCTGAGGACTGAAATTTGATGAAAAACGTTGATTTACACACCCAAGAAGCTCAATGAACCCCAAGTAATATAAACTCAAAGAGATCCCTGTCTGAACACATAATCACACTGTCAGAAGCCAAAGGGAGAATCTTGGAAGCCAGAGAAAAGTGACTTATATCCAAGGGATCCTCATCAGAAACCATGGAGGCTAGAAGGCATATGAATCACATATTCAAAGTGCTGAAAGTAAAGGCTATAAATAAGTATTCTGTATCCAGCAAAACTATCCTTCAAAAATGAAGAAGAAATTAGGACATTCTAAGATAAACAGAAACAGAATCTGTCATTAGCAAGTCTGCCCTACAAGAAATAATAAACAGAGTCACTTAGGTTGAAATGAAAAGACAGTAGACAGTAACTCAAATCCACAGGAAGAAATAAAAAGCACTGGTAAAGGTAACTGTATAGGTAAATATAAAAGATAGTATAAATGTATTTTTTGTTCACAACTCTTTTTTCCTCCTATCTGATTTAAGAGTCAACTGCATAAAACAGTAATTACAAATGTGTTGCTGGGCACGAAGTGAAAAACACAACGTGTATGACAATAACAGAGAGGAAGGAGAAGAGAACAGACATATAGGAACAAAATTTTTGTATACTATTTAAATTAAGTTGGTATTAATTCAAACTAGGCTGTTAATTTAATTAAGATGTTAATTACAATCTTCACTAAGAAAATAGCTAAAGGGGCCGGCCCGGTGGCACACTGCTACAGTGCGCCGCTTGGGAGCGCGGTGGCACTCCCGCTGAGGGTTCGGATCCCACATACAGACCGGCCGCTCACTGGCTGAGCAACGTGTGGGCGCAGCACCGAGGGTTGCGATCCCGTTGCCAGTCCCGGTCCGGTACGGGCGCAACACTGAGGGTTGCGATCCGTTGCCGGTCACGAAAAAAAAAAAAAGACAAAAAAAAAAAAGAAAATAGCTAAAGAATATATAGTAAAAGGTACAACAAAGCAATTAAAGTGGTACATTAAAAATATCCACTAACAAAGGAAGCCATGAAAGTAATGTAGGAATAGAAAGACAGAGACATAGAAAACATAAAAAATGGCAAATTAAATCCCACCTTATTAATAATTGCATTAAATGTAAGTGGATTAAACACTCTAATTAAAAAGTAGAGATCTAGAATGGGTAGAAATCATGATCCAGCTGTATGCTGCCTACAGGGGAGACACTTTAGATTCAATGATGCAAATAGGTTGAAAGCACAAGGATGAGAAAAGATATACTATGCAAAGAGTAACAAGACGGAAGCTGAAGTAAATATAATATCAGATGAAATAGACTTTATAATAAAAATTACTAGAGACAAAGACATTACATAACAAAAGGATCAGTCTATCAAGAAGACATAATTATGTACATATATACACCTAATAACAGAGCCCCAAATGCATGAAGCAAAAACTGACAGAATTGAAAGGAGGAATAGATGATACAACAATAATGGTGACTTCAGTTCCTCACTTGTGATAATGGATAGAACAACTAGACAGAAGGTCATCAAAGAAATAGAAGAACAACACTTTAAGCCAAGTAGACCTAAAAGACATCTACAGAACACTCCACCCCCAAACAGCAGAATGCCTGTTCCTCAAAAGTGCACATGAAACATGCCCTGAGGTATACCATAGGTTATTAAACAAATTCTAATATTTTTATTAGGATTGAAGACATACAAAAAAAAGTTCTCTGACCAAAATGGAATGAAATTAGAAATCAGTAACAGAAGGTAATTTGGGAAATTCACAAATATATTGAAATTAAACAAGACACTCATAACAAATGCATCAAAAAAAAATCACAAGGAAATTAGAAAGTTCCTTGAGATTAAGGAAAATCAAGCTACAATGTACCAGAACTTATGAGATGCAGCTAAAACAGTACTTAAAAGATGATATATATCTGTAAGTGCCTATATTTAAAAAGATCTCAAATCAGTAACCTAGCCTTCAAACTTAAGAAACTAGAAAAGAACAGTAAATTAAACCTAAAGCAAACAGAACTAAGGAATAATACAGATTACAATCAAAATAAATGAAATAGAGAATATAAAATAATGGGGAAAAAAATCAATAAAACCAAAAGCTGGTTCTTGGGAAAAAAATCAGCAAAGTTGACATACCCTTAACCAAACCAAAGAAAAAACAGAGGGGACTCAAATCTGGAAAGAATGATTACTACCATCCTTACACAAATACAAGAATCATAAGGAAATTTGTATGTCAACAAGTTAGAGAACCTGGAAATGAAATGTACAAATTCATGGAAAGCTATATACTACCAAAACCAACTGAAGAAATAAATTTAAATAGACATAAATAAGAGATTGAATTAATAATCAAAAAACTTCCCACAAAGAAAAGTCCAGGAACAGATGTCCTCACTGTTGAATTCTACCAAACATTTAAAGAATAATTAACACCAAGTATTCACAAAGTTTCTTCCAAAAAACAGAAGAGGGTACACTTTCCAACTCATTCTCTTACCCACATACCAAAATCAAGCAAAGAAAAGATAATTACAGACCAATATCCCTGAATATAGATGCAAAAATCCTCAACAAAATACTAACAAAACTGAATCCAGCAACATATAGAAAGGATTACACACCATAATCAAGTGGAATTTATCTAGGGAATACAAAGTTAGTTCAACAGACAAAGATCAATTGATGCAATACATTTATTAGAATACTTTATTAGAATAAAGTGCTAATACTTTACTAGAATAAAGTGCTAATGCTTTATTAGAATAAAGAACAAAACAAGACCAACATGATCATCTCAATAGATACAGAAAAAGCATTTAATATTTGACAGAATTCAACATCCTTTCTTGTTAAAAACATTCAAAAACTAAAAATAGGACTTCCTCAACCTGATAAAGGACACATATGAGAAACCCATAGTTAAAACATTGGTGACAAAATACTGGAAGCTTTGCTCCTTAAGATCAGGAATAAGATGAGGATGACCTCTCTCACCCGTTCTGTTCAACCTTTGTACTGAAGGTTCTAGCCACACCAATAGGCAAGATGAAGAAATAAAAGGCATCCGGATTGGAAAGGAAAAAGTAAAACTGTATTTGCAAATGACATGATTTTGCATATAGGAAATATTAAGGGATCCACAAAAGAAACTATTAGAGCTAATAAACAAGTTACACAGGATTGCAGTATACAAGATTTATAATAATCAATTGCTTTTGATAACGTTAGTAACAAACAACCCAAAAAAGAAAATTAAGGGCCGACCCGGTGGCACACTGGAGAGTGTGCTGCCTGGGAGCGCGGCGGCGCTCCCGCCGAGGGTTCGGATCCCATGTGAAGACTGGTTCCCGCTCACTGGTTGAGCCCAGTGCGGGCACAACACCGAGGGTTGCAATCCCATTGCCGGTCAGTAAAAAAGACAAAAAGGAAAAAAAAAAAAAGAAAATTAAGAAAACAGTTCTATTTACCATAACATCAAAAAGAATACCTAGGAATAAATCCAACAAAAGGAGTCAGGACTTATACACTGAAAATCACAAAACATCGTTGAAAAAATTAAAGATAACTTGAATAAATGTTTTTAAAAATCCCATGTCTATGGATTGGAAGACTTAATATTGTTAAGATAACAGTATTCCCCAAATTAATCAGCTCCAATTCAATCCCTATCGAAATACCAGATATACTTTTTGCAGAAATGGACAAGCTGATCCTAAAATTTGTATCGAAATGCAAAGAACCCAGAATAGCCAAATAATCATGAAAAGAAGAAAAAATTGTAGGGTTTACACTTCCCAATTTCAAAACTTACTAAAAAGTTACAGTAATTGAGACTATGGTACTGGCATAAGGATAGACCTATGTAGGTCATTGGAATAGAATTGAGAATCCAGAAATCAACCATCACATTCATGGTCAACTTATTTTTGACAAGGTTGCCAAGACAAATCATGTGGAAATGCACTGTCTTTTTAACAAATGGTGCTGGCATGATAGCCACGTGCATCGCAGAATGAAATTGGACCTTTGCTTCACACCACACAGCTCATCTAGTTTCATATTCTGTTCTCACTGGTTAACACCAGCATCTGGCCAATACTGCAGTAATTTTAAAATTCCCATTGGCGAGCCTTCCAATTCACCTAATCCATTCATTAAACTGTTACCATTCTAGGGAGGGCTCCTCAAGGACCAGAACCCGCTGAAAATAAAACACCATGAAATTAATGTGTTTGAAAATATAAAAGTGGAAAATTCTGTAAAATACTAGGATGTACTCTTCTGTAAAGCAGTTAGAAGTTGTGTTTGCTTTTTTCCTAGGTTTCCAACACTATTTTGATACCATTCTTTTAGAACATACATGTACAGGGAGGAATTATTTACTAAAGGTCTATCTTTTCAGCATAATTATTAAATATTTTTTAGAACATATGTTCTAAAAATACCTTACTCCTTAATTCTCTAAACCTGATAAAAGTTACTGTTAGGTTTATTGGTCAAAGAATTACACCCTGTTTGGTGGTGTGCAGTCTAAGTTAGTAGATGAAAACTATATGTCTAGATTTAAACGATAGGGATTTTAAAATTGTATATAAGAAATAGTTATATCTTGCTCTCTTCAAGTATGAATTCTTTATTTATAGTTGATTGAGCTGGTAAAGAATTTTAAGGAAAATATAAAATCCAGTTGTGATATTGTTATATGATTTTACTATTTGAAAGGATCTGGGTAAGTTGTGTTTTCAGCTATTACTATTGAGTCCTATTCATTGATTATATAATCCAATCATTCAAAAAAGCACTTGGTAGACTACCCTGAAAGGGAAAACCTGATTTTCTTTATTTAGTGTGGGACTATACTTTAATCCCAGGCTCCTTACAAGAATTCTCTATCCATGTAGTATTTTTAATTGTTTCTAATTAATATTAAAGTAGCCTTTTTTTAATTACAAAAGCAATACTGCAGGCTAGAGAAAACCATGAAGAAAAGGCTTAAAATTCCATTAATCCCCCATCTTTTGATGAGTATTTGAGTATTTTTCACTCTTTTGTATGAATCCTACATACACATGTGGATTTACTTAAGTGGCATCTTACTATGCACAGTTTTATAACCTGCTTTTTTCACCTAATATATTGTGAAAAGATATTATTTATTTATAAATAAATATAGATGTACCTAATCAGTGACTACATAGTATTACATTTCTACCAATATTATTTAATACAGTTGATATTTATATGTATATTTCATACATTTTTAAACCAAAAAAGATTTTTTGTTTCCACCGTATTTGAAAATATCAGTTTCCTCCAGTTTCTTCCTCTATGTAGTACCAATTTATTTGAGAAAGCAGATGGGAGATTAATTCTTTTATAAGCAAGTAGTGGATTGCTACTACTTTTATAAACACACATGATGAGTTTTTCTCTCTTCAACCAGAGCAATCTTGGAAAAATTTTTAAATGTAATATCAAATTTATTTGTGTCTGGAGCCTTGAAATACGATTTAATTCAAAATGTATTTTTATTTGTGTCACGGCCACATCCAGTTTTCAGTAAGAGGTTTACCCAAAACATTTTCATTTGGCATATTGTTTAATAACAACAGTAAGAATGAGCTGAGGTTTGATCAATTAGGCTTTTGTTGAATAGTAAATGCACAGCATTGATTTACATCAGGTTTATGGCCAAAATATTAGTAGTTTGCATATTAATCTGAGGTCACTGCAAAAATACGATATGGGAGCCGGCCCATGGCTCACTCGGGAGAGTGTGGTGCTGATAACACCAAGGCCAAGGGTTCAGATCCCTATATAGGGATGGCCAGTTAGCTCACTTGGGTGAGCATGGTGCTGACAACACCAAGTCAAGGGTTAAGATCCCCTTACAGGTCATCTTAAAAAAAAAAAATATGATATGGGATTCAGCTTTAGTTTAAACGAGCAGCTCACAGAAAGAGCTGTGTTCATGCACCCATGAGAAAATGGCATGGGAAAGAGGAGGTGGCAGCAGAAGGGACGTGTGTCAGCTGCAGAGAGCAAAAAGCCGCAGAGAGCACCCTGGCACCCTGCACCCTGCAGGGAGTTCTCAGGGCTGAGGAATCTGCACTTAGGAAGTGTGAAGAATAAAGAGATCAGAGTAAGAAGAAAGGGAAGGGGGATGATGAAAAATATCACTGCTTCAGGAGGAAGGTATTACTTAAAATGAAAATGAGCATAATTTTACCAGTGCTGATGCTTTCCCTCCATCTTCTTTTGCTTTAACACCCCGATTACTGAAAGAAAATCCAAATTTAAGGAAAGAAATGTTATGAATTGGTACCATCAGTATTCTCTGCCTCTACCGAACCACAGTCCTACAACTCGCAGTGGCCTGATTTTGTGAGGACCAGGTGCTTGCTCACCTGCCAGCAGCTGAGACTGCTTATAGTGGGTGGCACAGGAGTGGCCTGTACTAGGTCTCTGTGGGCGTGGTGGTGATGGTCCTTCTGAAGAAGGACTTAGGTTCGGTATTTAGAAAACCTAGACTGTAATGAGCCCACCTCTGTTTACCCTCCAGGAGGCTAGGCTAAGATGAAGGGAGGCCTGAGGTTTTGCAGGTCAGTAAACAAGGCCTAATCAAAGGAGATACCATATCATTTCAGACAAAATTGTGCGTGACTCTTTACAAAAAGTCCCTAGATTTGCAGTGCTTGGCAGAGGAAGAGACAGGGAGAAATACTGAAATTCATTCTAAGGGTAAACATGAAAATGTGAGATTAAAGAGCAGAATCATTTGATATCACAAATATGAAAAGAAAGCAAGAAATGACTTGATTTGTGCCTGTGCCTGTGGCCACCTCAAGGAGTTGTCTTCACACGCCACCTTCCTTTGGGACAGTCTTGCCCAGTCTCATATCTTTGCATGGATCTCGCTGATGTATCTGAATTGGCAAACCTACTTTGGAGGATGTGGAAAATTCCTCAAATAGAACTCATCATGCCGCACCCCACCTCACCCTCGTGTTCTCGCAGGATCCCTCTCAGCCCCCTTGCCAAACATGTAGCGTGCTAACGTAGATAATATCCACTTCAGATCCCTTCCTGTACTTTTATTAAATGATTCCCACTATTCGTATATCAATCTTTTAGTGATCTGGACCAGGAGTTGTGTCAGCCATAATTTGCAAACTGTATTTTCCACATTACTAATATTAAAATAATCTTTATTCTATTGTATAGAAAGATCCTTCTAGAAAAATATGAGAGTTGCATTTCGACCACTTTTATGTCATGTTTTTCACTAGAATCTTAAAGATCCGTTCTAGCTAAAGCATTCATTTGAAAACATGCCATCTGGTACCTCACTTTGAGTCGTCACCATAGTTGCTGAGGCAATGCACACTTCAGAGCTTTAGTTAAAATGGCTGCTTTGTTTTTTAACCTGCAGCTTCCTCATAAAACTTTTTAATTGCTCCTTTTACTATCCAAAGTAATATACAGAGCATTCAGCACTAAGTGATATCCTAGTTCCTCTAAAACCCAAATGAGACAAATCTAGGAGGGAGCCCACCCAGACCAGCAAACCCAGAGGGAATGCAGAAAACACTCAATACCTACCACATTTGTAGAGTGTTTTTAAAAATTCTCCTTCTGCCCCCACCTCACTTTGTGGTATAAATAATGAATGAACAGAATAAATAGATATGATAGTGATAACGTGTGCAAAAGCAACCGGTCACAATTTTAGACTTAGGAAGTCAATGCTTTAGCTATATTTTGGCCTATATAAAGGTTTAAGAATATTCAGACATGTATCTGTTACATGAAATAATCACTTCAGTTCTAAAAATACTTTCCTGCTACTAATTCAATTAAAAAATACAGCAGGAAAGCTTAATTAAGCTTTCTAGGTTGTTAAAACTCTGCTTCCAGAAAAACATACTATTCTTAGAGTCCCACAGTCAAACTGCAAGAAACAACTAATATATTATCAGTCAAGAAATGTTGGTTCCTTTCTTGTGCTTAGCACTGAGCCCATTATATAGGATTTTTAACTGAGTAAACCCAAGACGGGCAGCTGGAGAGAACTTTGTTCTGCTAGTAAAATCAGCCTTGGGGAGAGAGGAGTTGACAAGGGGCCAGATTCCTTCAGGAAATTTGGAACTAGTTGAAACCATCCTACCCCACCTTGCTTTGATGATGGTGACGGATGATAAGTTTTAATTTTTCAGCACCTGGTATTAACAAGGCAGGCTTCACAGCACCAAAACAACAACAAAGAAAAAGCTAAAACATCGTTTACAGATTGGCAACATGTCCCAGAGCCCGCAGAAGCAGCAGAAAGTAGCAGGGGGCAGAGAGAAATTTGACTTCCTTTTCTGGGCACCATAAGTGAAAATATCCAATCCGCCAAAAAGCCACACAAGACAGGAAAGAAGAGCATTATTTGGGGGCTCTGTGGAAAGAGACCCACAGGCAGAGCCAGGCTGGTGCTGGAGGAGATTCAAAGGCAGCGCCCCAGGAGGTGCAGCCAGGAACAGCACCCTGTGCAGGGCACAGCTGGAGTGCCAGCCTGCACAGGACCAGTCCTCAATGACAGACAGTCCCAACGTCAGAAGAAAATCAAGTCTTTCCCTTGATCTAAGCAACCAGCCAGAGCCCCATAAGGATGCTGCAAAAAACTCTTGTCCTCCTCAGCAGTCCTGAGAGATTGGCAGGGCAGACATTTTTGCCCACACTTGTTACAAGAGCAAAGTGATGCCAAAAGAGATGTAGAAGGTGTGTGGGGTTGCAGAGCCTGATTGTAGAAGCGTTGAGGCTAAGCCTCCGTCCATTCGTTCATTCATTCATGCCTTCAAAGGGGCAGGTACTGTGCTAGGCTCTGGGGCCTCAACCGTGAATGACACAGAGCTGGGGTCTGCCTTCAGGGTAAGAAAGCAGACAGAAACAAAATCCTCCCAAATACATAGATAGCTACAAATAATGGTGAGTGCTAGGAAGGGAAAGAGAAAGTGCCAGTTGAGGGCTGAGTGGGGCAGAGGTGGCCAGGGAGTCTGCGACGGGGTGACACAATGGCAGGGAGGTGCCTGGCACGTTCTGGGCCCAGAAAGGACCATCTATCCCTGTTGCTTCTCTTCCTGCTCCCACGGCCTCCTGTTCCCTTCTGCGTCGTGCCTCCACACCCCCAACCTGCCGTCTTCCTCCTGCACGTCCAGCGGGCTCCACCCCAACCACCCTCCGCTCCTTGAACCTTGGCCCTAGGCTCCCGGCCTCCTCCCACCTCTCAATCTGGGCCTCTGGCTCCTCCCTCTGCTTCTACCTGCGAAGCCGGCAAGTCCCTAGATGCTGGATGACAGGTCTACATGAAGATCTGCCACTTGCAGTCAACCTCTATCTGTAGCTCCCACGATGGCCCTGATGGAGAGGCCTTCTTAAGCCACATCCAGTCCTGACCACAGCCCTGAGGCCTGGCCTGCATCCCCAGCCTCGCAAAAGCTCAACCAGGCATCTAGGATAAGACTGGGGTGATGGTTGCCAACCTCTGTAAATACACTAGTATTCAACATTGAATTCTACACTTAAAATGGGTGAATTTTATGGTATGGAAATTATACTTCAAGGAAGCCTTAAGAAACAAAACAAGCAGAGGAATGAAAAGGCCCAATAGCTGTCCTCGCCACCCCAGCCCCAACCTCCACTCCACGTTCTTGTCACCAGGGAGCCACCACCTGCCTCCCACATGAGTCACGCCTGACTCTTCCCTCTGACTAACTTCCCAGGCCCAGAGAGTTTCCAGTGTTGGCCAACTCTTGCCCACCAGAGTTTCTACAACCACCCACCTCAGCCCCCACCATCGACCCACCAACCCTCTCAGGGCTCTCTCATCAGTGGTTCTCGGCATGGGTGCCACCACTGAGGAAGCATTTGGACCCTTGAGAGGATGCTCGGGGTTGTCATGTGGTTCTGGGGCACTGCCAGCATTCATGAGTGGGAAAGGACGCGGGAGGACTTCACATCACAACTGGCCCCTGCCCTGCAGGACTTTAGGATGTGCCAGCTGTTTTCTCCCATTCTCAGATCAGTCTGGTCTGCTATTACTTATCGTGATACTACTTCATCTTGTATCCACCTATTTCTCTGCTCTTTATTTTCCAGAATTTCTTACACAGAATGGCTTCTCATCCTATTTTCTTAAATTCAAAATGACTCCTTCTCTCTAGATGTCAGCAACTGATTCCTTCACCATGTATTAATGGTGAAGGAACAGGATAGTCTATGGACACAAGGGATCACTGCATTTCTTGGGCCATGAGTTAGCTGGGACCTGGGCCCCCTTTCTCCAGTGAGAGAGGCTACCCTGGGACAGGTGGTTTCTCTGTAACTTTCCTAGGCCACATTCTCCTGCTATCAGACAGCTGGCATTCCCAGACAACCCCTGCAAACAGCTGGCACCACAGATCAGACTTGCTGGCACCAAGCAGCCTGGGCATTCCCCCCATTCCAGGACTGCTTTCTCATGTGGCCCCTGCAAAAAGGGAGAATAACAGAAGTGGGGAGATTGCCAGGGGGCTCTCTGGGGGTTGTAGGATGATGAGGATCCTGCCTCCACCTCTCTTGCTGATCTTGGCTTTGGAAGGGCCTATGTCCCCCCATAAATCCTGGTTCTCATACATGCCCACGACAGTGTGGAATCCAGCCTGAGCCCTGAGAACACACACGACCACCCTTTCTTATGGGTCAGATGCCCCAGGGCAGGCATCTCTGCTCATCCCTGCTGGCCAGCAGCAGGCAAGCCCCTCTCACTTTTCTCGCATTCTGTTCGTGGTTCTCTGATGATATAGGTTGCTTCCTTCTTCATGTGCGAGGCCCCATTGCTCCTATGGCAGCACTTCCCATGTGATGTGTGCCCAGTGAGTGCAGGAGTGAAGTTAGGTTCTAGAAATATTACTGAGTACCCATGATTTTCAAGATTCTAGTCTAAGCTCAGCAGAGATACTGGGAAGGAAAAGTTATTCAGTGACACTTGTTAAAGCACACAGTAAGGTAGACTTTTTTCAGGACCATCACCATAGGTGCAGGGAGCACTGCAACAGAATCTGGCAGTGTGGGAGAGAGACTGGGCCAACTCTGACTGGGCAAGTGGGAATTTATAGTCAAGGAGCAGGGCGGGCATCAGTGGATGGAGAATTACTAAGAGGAATCATCAGGAGTAAGGGGGGATCTGGCTAAACCGACCCCACAAGATTCTTGCTGAAGACAGGCCCAGGTGATCAGACATCACCTGGGGTTGATGGAGAATGAAGATCCTGGTCAGATATCGAAGGTGACCAGATATCAAGGGGGGGGGGGGGGGGGGCTCTTGCTAAACTGACTGATCAGGATTCTTATTAAAACTGGACTTTACGAGGAAGTGCACAGAGGGGCCTAGGAGAGAATTCAGGAGCCTCACTAAAGCTTGGTCGAGGAAAGAATCCTCGTCAGTCCATGCTAAGGAGCATAGTCCGTGCCTTTGAGAAGCTCATAATGTGTTCACTTTTAGCTTTTGAAGAAAAGGACATTAGTAAAGAAGGGGAAGGGAGGGGGAAAGAGGCCACATTTATAATTAAATGAGGATAAATGCCGTCCTATTCAAATCTACTATTTGCTCCAGTTAGGGACACTGTGACACGGTGACTGGAGCCTGGGAGCCCGGGCACTAGCCAAGCAATCTTCCCCAGGAACTCCCCCCTTGCAGGCGTGGTGGGTTCCCACTTGAATGTCCTCTCAATACTTCCCTCTGCTGCTGAATTGGAGAAAGCAGTTCACCTGGGCAGGAACAGGTGGGATCCATGAGAATCCCTGGGGTCCCCACTTTCCACTTTCTTAGATGGGATGATACTTCTGGACTGCATGGCAGAGGGAAACCCGAACTGCCACTGCTCTGTGGACTCTTATGGTCCTACCATAACGCGGAGAAGAAAGAGGCTCTTCTGGGAAACAGAGCCTTGGGAAAGGGACCCCCACACAAGGAGACCACATTCCTGGGTGACTCCAAAGACCAGAGAAGATACCTCTAAAATGAATGAGTGAGTGGGGCAAATGAATGGGACAGCAAGTCAGGTAAAGTAAAATGCATGGGCATGGGAGTGAGCTTCTGGCTGTCCACAGTGTCCCTTTCTTACAGGGCAAGAGGATGGATGTGGCTCCAGAAGAGAGGAAATTCCCCAGGAGCCTCATTCTCTGCTCTTTAGTAAACATCATCGTTTCCAACCAAGGCACCCTGGGCAGGCTGTGGTTGAAGAAACCAAACATGACATGGTCGGGGCACAGGGCACCTGTGTTCATTATGAGAAATGACAAAGTATGAAGTTGTCAGAATGACGACCAAGCACCTTCTGGGCTAAAGGACTCGTGCAGATGTGGGACGATGGCATCATTGTGTCTTCTGGCTCATGAACGTAATTTTTACACCTAAAAAATGCTTCAAACAAAACAACAAAAAAGCTTCCTTTGTTCTGAGGCATTTGATTGGCTTTACAGGGCCAGAGGTTTCTGGCAAGAATTTTTGTTCTTGCTCTACAAACAATGGACAAACACCCAGGTATCCCGGGTTCTCCCCAGCTGCTGTTCTGTGGCTTGAATGTGCCAGGGTTAGCATCTTAAAAATAAAGACTCCTTTCAGCTGACGATCAGAAACAGACTTGGTGAGAGTTCTTCAAATGAGAAAGAGAAAAAGAGCAGATTCTCTACAAAGTGGGTCCTGATTGTTACCGTGACCCAAGCTAGACAGCTAGATGTTTCCATGAACTCAAGTTGCCCTTCTCAGCCTCTCAGTGTCCACCCCACAGCTTCAAATCAGGTGTGTCCCCACCTTGTGCCCAGCACGGTGCTGCATGTTGCTCTCAGGGAGCTTTCAGCCCCTCCAAGTGGACAGTTGGGACCTGACAGACAAGGACACCTGCACAGTTAGATGCTCTGGGACTGGCTGGATGAGGTGCAGCCTGGGCTTGCTCCTCCCGTCCCACTCAGGGGTGCTGTCTGGGTCCTTGCCTGGGTGCTAGAAAACCAAGAGGTCTTCAGAGAAATCTACCCTTTTCTGATACTTTACCTGGGTCGGTCATCACCTGGCTGTGCTGGGCCCTCAGGCAGCATGAGGGCGGATGGTGAGAAGCTTGAGAGGAAAGTCCTTCCAGCCACAGGCCGAAGAAGGAGGTGGAGCAGAGGGACTCCACCAAGGAGCTCTGCCAGGACCCCTTGATATCTGCCCCCAATCCAGACCCACCGTGGGCCCAACGTGCCTGAATGATTTTATCTGCCTTGGAAACCTACATTTATTAAGTAACAGCTACACTATTGTTTGATTTTTCCTGATAATCAAAGCATACGTGTTTTTTAGCAAAATCTCAGGTCATGCTGAGTGGTCTCTGGGTTGCTGTAAATCGCACTGAGTCAGGTGTGCTTGGCCTGGGCTGGGGCACATGTTTGCCTCCATATGATGCTTCCCAGACCTGTCTCCCCTTTGCTGACCACTCGGGCCCTGGACCCAGGTCCACAAGGGCTCCCCTGGGCTTCCAGGGCCTGGCCCAGGAGCCAGAGAATTGAGGAAGCTGCTGAAGTGAGGGCTGAGCCATCCTGTGGGCCTGGTGGGGCCGACTCTGGAGTTGGTGCTCCCCAAGTCCCACCCATCGGCACCCCCACATCTGCAGTCCCCAAAGTCCAGAGCCACCCTTTGCCCTGGGCGTGGCATGGCTCTGAGGTCAGATGGTGCGTGTGCATGCCCAGCCCGGCTGTGCCCCTCGGCCTCTCAAAGCCTCATTTCCTTGTCTTATAAAGGGGGACAATGAAGACAGACTTGTAGGATTTTTTTAAGGAACAATGAATGCCTGGTATGTTAAGAGACCTCAAAAGAAAGCCTTCTCCCCATTCACCAGCCCCAGCCCATTTCTACTCCTCTCCTGCCCACTCCCTTCCTCCTTGGGCTCAGCTCAGGATTTATCTTTGTGTCCCTGAAGCTGAATTAGGTTGAGGGATGGGAGGCAGTGTAGGAAAGCCCTTCTCCTGTCCCCAGAGGGACCACACTCCCAAGGGCCTGATTCCAGCCTCCACTCGTATCACACTCCCGCCAAGCCTGTGGCCTCCTTTCCTCTCCTTATGGCTCAAGGCCCAGTTTTGGAGACATTTGGCTCTGATGCACTTGCGAGTGCTAAGACAAGTTATTTGGATGCCTTTAAACCCAAAACAAGGTCATACATCATACCACATCTCCCTGTGCAGCCCAGCCTCCACTCCCAGCAACCCCAGGAAGGACTTGGAAAGAATAAGAGTGCCAGCAGTGGAGTCAGAGTTGTACCCACCCAGGATGCCAGCGCATTCATCAGATGCAACGTCTCATGTTGATTGTGGTCCAGTGTCTCTCTGTTTTCTATATGTTTGCTTGCACAACAGTTGCACATCCTATATAGTGTGGCTTTGTGGACACTGCATGGATAATATTGTTCTTCGACTGGTTACTACCTTGGCATTGCTGAAATGGAGCCTTGTGGATAAGCTTTGCACATGATTCTCCCAAGCTCCTGGCTGCTGCCTGCACTCCCCAATAATGACCAGCATTTGCTGGCTATGAGGCTGTGTCTGGCCAAGGAGTGCTTTTCCTTCCACAGCACAGCATGATCACTTTGGTGATAACGTCACTTAAATAAATAAAAAACAAGGTGCGTGTGCCTGAGTTTAAGTTGAGAGTGGGTTCTGCATGCTGGCTTAGGACCCGCACAAAGGCTTTCAGTGCTGGCTGAC
This sequence comes from Galeopterus variegatus, assembly GCF_000696425.1. Lineage (NCBI taxonomy): Eukaryota > Metazoa > Chordata > Mammalia > Dermoptera > Cynocephalidae > Galeopterus > Galeopterus variegatus. Next base: position 165,280 of record NW_007726186.1, on the reverse strand, counting down.
ACATAAACAACGCTGTTTCAGTCTGGGTCGTGGTGGCAACCCTGGCACCCTGAAGAGTTCTCAGCACCTAACCCTGGCAGGAGTAGAGGGAGCGCAGGAGCTCGGGCTGGGCTGGAGGTTGCTGCTCCACCTGCTTCTTCTGTGTCCCCAGCTGCATGCAGGAAGCTGCTGCCTTGTTAAATGCACCTCTAATCTGTGCTCTCAAAAGCATCACTGAGAACATGGGTCTGATACACAGCTTGGATTTCACACCCTCAACCACCTGATAAGTAGGGTCCCACTTGACAGGAAACCCTTCTAGAACACCTCTATCGTAAATGTCCCTGAAAGCCAGGGGGTTACTGGAAGGGGGTCCCTCAGTGCCTGTCTCAGTGCTGTGTGAGATAGGCTCCCATGCCCATGGGGTCAGGGGTAGGCCAGGTGCCAGCCCCCACCTCCCATGACAGAGGCCTTTCTTCTGTTTTGCTGAGATGAGAGTCAAACTTACCCTCAGATGGCTTCCTGTTTCTTAAAAAAGCTAAGTTCCCAAGAGCCACTGAAGACCTGGGCAACCTTGGCAGGTGGCCCACAACAGAGGGATTCCATCTCCCACCTTCGTCACTCTGCAGCAGGTAAGGTGCCGAGTGAAGGCCAGGCAGTCGCCAGCCTCTCTCTGTCTTTCTGGGTTTGGCTTCCAGGCCAAGCAGGAAACATCATAAAGGAGGGATCCATGTCAGGACACAGCCAGTAGCCTAGTTGCCCAGCCCCTGAGGCAAAGGACCACTCTGTGCTGGAGACCGATTTTCTGGGGTTTGCCTCCTGTTTTGACCAATTTCCTCTCTTTTAGACCTTGGGTTCATTTGCTTGCTGCCCAGCAGCTCTATTCGCTCTTCTCCAGGCAGAGCTCAGCCTGATTGGTCCAAGTGGCACGCCATTGTCTTGGGCACTGTGATTGGTTGAGGATGCCAGGCCTAAGCCAATAAGCACATAGCATTACCCTGGCCCCAGAGCTGATGCTCCAATGGCTTGGTGATGGACGTGTGACCCCATTGGAGATACTGAGATGTGAAAACAGTTCCTCGCTTTTACAAGTGAACCAGGGGAAGAAACACCTTCCTTTTTCTGCACATCTGGGCCTGTGGGTGTGAGGTTTGAAACAGCTACCACCCTGAAGTAAGCCAGACTGAAGACGAAGCCAACACAGTTAGGGAGGGGAAAGCAGAGAACGTGACTGAGAGACGAGGCGGGAGCCCCTGGACTGAGCCAGCCCCGAAGCCCACCCTCACATGGGCATCTACTTATGTGGGAACAGACTTCCATCGATTTAGTATCTTAGTGGAGGCAGTTTCTCTGAACTTAGGTGAGCAAGGGCTGGGGAGGCTTCCTCAGGGAATCCCCTGTATTATTCCATTTCTGTTGCTTATAGCAGAATACCTGAAACTGGATATTTATAAAGAAATGAAATTTCTTTCTTTCTTTTATTTTTTTTTAAATTTATTTTATTTGTTGAATCAGAATCGATTATACAAATTTTGGGGGTTCAACGTTGACCTATGTTGATCAAATCAATATTACTAGCATATATATTGTTACAAATCATAATTATTCTTTATGCCCCTTGTCCAATCTCTCCCCTTCCCCCATTCCCTCCCCCCTCCCCCCTCTAATTACCCTAGATTTCTTCTCTCCTTCTGAAAGAATAATGGTTACTCTGTCGATTTGTTGCCTAGATGATCTGTCCAATGCTGAGAGGTGTGATCAGGTCCCCCAATATTATCGTAGACAGATGCTTCTTCGGTCACTCTGGAATGGGCTTTGTGGAGAGAGACATCCTCTTCTTTATCTCTGCTGGTGACTCTCCTTGTGTCAATGCACTCCAGTGGCTGGCGGACCATCTGCGTGGTGGTTGTGGTGTCTAGCTGCTTTTGAGGCAGCCATGGTTATTGTGGCTGTGGTGGGCCACCCACATGAAGGTGACGTTTTTGGCATGCTCCTTGGTGCTGGCTGTGTGCCTAGTTGTGGGGTGTGTCTGGTCCCCTTCTCCATGTTCTGGGTCCCCAGGCAAGCCCGAGGCACTGGTGTAGTGTGCTTGCTTGTGGGAGAGTGGTCTGGTGCCCTTCTCCATGCCCCGTGTCCCTGGGCAGGCCCCAAGGTGCTGGGGTGGTGTGCCTTGTTTGGAGGCTGACAAGTCCAAAGTCCAGGGAACATATCTGGTGAGAGCCTTCTTGTAGGCAGTGACTCTACAGCGACACAGGGTGTCATGTGGCACATGGCCTGGGCAAGAGCTTTCTCACTCGCTCTCCTTATAAAGCCATCAGAATGACTCCCATTACTCCATGAATCCATTCACAAAGGCACAGTCCTCATGATCTAATCACCTCTTACAGGCCCCATCTTTCAAATCCCATACTTGGATTTCCCACCCTCTTAACATTGTTACAATGGGGGCCAAGTTTCTGATACATGAACTTTTGGGGGACACATTTAACCTATACCACCACCATCGCCACCCCCTGAAACTCTCTTTTTGGCAAAAACACCTCCTCTGAGACTAGTCACTGTGACATAAGGATCAATATTGTCATTGATGCTGTAGGACCATTTGTCTGGATTAACAGGCAAGTCAGAGGTACCTGCAGCCTTGGCTCTGTCTCTCCTGGATCCTTTTCCAAGTGCTCCTTCCTCTGTGCAGTACCGCCCACCCCGCATGCCCCCGCCACCTTCAGAAGAAGGACTAAGGACAATGGGCTTTGAGATCAGAAGAGAAGAGTGAAGCCATGTGGACACCTCCAAGGCCAGGAGGTATCCTGGTGAGAGCAGCTCTCTGTTTATAGAAAGGGAGACCAGATCCACCACTTGGCAATCCTGTTGACGACTGTGCTTCTCTTTGAAGAGGCAGGAGGGCATAGAGATACAGAGCGCAAGGGTACCTGTGTCCAAATCCGAGCTCTACCACTTGTTAGCTGTTTGACTTTGGGCAAATTACTGAGCACTTCTGTTCCTCATCTGTAAAATGGGAGTAATATGGGCCTCATAGGGTTGTTGTGAGGATCATATGAGTTAATTATTCCTAAGAAACAGAACAATGCTAGACACATAGTAAGCACACAATCAAACTTAGCTATTATTATTAATATTATTCTCATTATTATTTGTAAGAAATAGAGAATCAGTTGAGTTAGTTTCTGGAATTTTATTTTTCATTTTTTGTGATTTTATTTTATTTTTCTTTTTTTGTGTGATTTTATTTTATTTTTTCTTTGGGGAATGGGGTCTGAAAGTCTTAGGCAGTGTTTCCCAGCAGCACTGGGAGGTAGGAGGCTTCCAGAACTTCCAGACTTGTCAAGATTCTCACGCCAATCTGGGGGCATACCTGAAGGGCAGAGCAGGCTGGGAACCAGCATGTCCCCAGACCCAAGCCAGACCAGTGACCAGGGCCCCTGGCTCCTTGACCCTGCAGAAGGGCTGGGAGCTCTGCTCTTCCCAAGAGAGAAGCCCAGGGATGACTGAGGTCAAATTCCCTCCAGCCCAGCATGATGAGGCCCAAAGCTGAAGGTAAATTAATCAACAGAAACTAAGAAAGTGAATCTTCCTTCCACGTTGTATTCATGGCCAGTAACGTGTGAGAGTCACACCACTGGTACTCACGGAGGGGCTTCATTCCCTGAGGACCCGTGTTTGTTCCATGTTCTGAATCCCCTTTCTAGGTAGCTTGCAGAAAGTTTCATCTCATTCCAGCACAAAGAAGGTGAGGGGGTGTCCTCCAGAAGAAGAAAGCCACAGAGGCATGGCGGGGGCAGAGCTGCATCAGGCTGGAGAAGGCAGCTGGGGACCTCAGGCTGGGAAAGGCCACAGGCATTGGCCGCTGGAGGGAACTGGATTGTTTGATCCAGTCTGATAAGTCCCTACGTACTGCGCTGCCACACACCCACCAAGGGTCCACCTCAGGCTGGCTGCCCCTCTCCTCCTGGTCCCGCCTGTGTCTCTCTCCCCTCTCCAGCCACAGGATCCAGGGCAGCCTGTATGGCGATGATCAGGGACAAGCTCCAGCACCATGCAAGCGCAGAGCAGACCCTTAGCCGGAACTTAGCCCCTTAGCCAGCCCGTAAGTCACCTCCACTCAGAGCTAACCAGTCTCCTTCAGCATTTTGCTTGTGCTGGACTCCACAGCCCACATGGTGATGCTGGCGTGGCCGGTCCAGTCCAGCCCATGAGAGTCCTCAGGAGCCTGAGCATTTTGCTTGGACGCTAGACCTGGCTTTATGATTGTGCCTCTGGGGGTTTCTATGCTGGCCTTCGCTGCAGGGCAGGAGCTGTCGGTCTCGCCCTCCCTGTGTCCACACCCATCATCGGTCCATCGCGGGGCTTCCCATTCGGACCCTGTGTCAGTCACACGACCTGCTTTGGCCAAGGGGATGTTAGCAAGTGGAACACAAGTAGAGGCTTGAAAGCGCCGGCAATGGGGCTCGCTTGCTCTGCTCCTCTGCCATGTGTTAGAACACACCTGGACTGGCCTCCTGGTTGATGAGAGGGACACTGGACAGAAATAGTGTCCCTAGTTGCCCCAGCTGAGGCCACCCTAGACCAGCTGACCACCAGGGCAACTGCCCAGGTGAGCACAGCCTCAGTCGTGCTGCAGACTCAAGAGCTAGGTACTTGCTTATTGCGTTAAGCCATTGAGGTCCAGGGTGACCCCTCACACAGCATTATTGTGGCAATAGTCACTGCTACAAGATGCCATGAGCTGTCAACTCTTGTCAGGAAGGAACTAGTAGCAGCCAGCACAGAGGTTTGAGGAAGTGGGTGGTCCTTAAGACCAAGGTCGCCAGCCACCCCCCAGAGCTGATCCGCACACGTGGTCACTCCTGGAGTGCACAAGGGTTGAGAGACAAGGAGGGGCAAGGCATGAGGGGCTGAGGGGCCATGCTGGGTCTGGGGCCACCATGCCCAGGGACAGGCAGGTCCCTGCTGCTGCACGGTGGCTGCAGTCCCCGCTCCCTCCTCCACCCCTCCACCTCTAGGAACTAGAGGCTGGAAGGGCTGAAGGCTGAGAACTCAGGGCCTGTGTCTCAGGGACACCAACCAGCACTCTGTCCACCCTCTGGGCCACTGCGTTGGCTGAGCAGCGCAGTCTGCTCACCTGAGGGCAGCCTACATCTAATTGCTAATCAGCTCGGGGTGTAAAGCTTGGTCCCCTCACCCCAGCTTGGGACAACTTGCTAGCATTTGCCAATGGGCAAGCCTCCGCTCCCAGTCATCAGAGGTTTAAGGATAACTCACCAGAGAGACACTTAAATTTGAGAAAAAATTTCTAGTGGACACTATTAAGTTACTCATCCAGCTTCCACCAGCCCCCCTGCCATCTCAAGAACCCAGATTTTTTTGTTATGGTCACCCCAGTGCTCTTTCTTGTTTGGGGTCCCAGGAAAAGCCCCCAGGGGTGGAGGTCTCCAGACATGGTCATGGGCAAATACGGCCCTCCAGCTATGCTCCTTGGGCGTGAGGGCACCATTCAGCAACTGGAGTGACAGAGCGGGAGCCACGGTGAAGGCCATCCTGCAGCCCCTCGCCTCTGCTTGAACAGGTGTGAGCTGATTTTCTGGTACTTACAGCCAGAGCATCCTGACTACTACAGTCCTCCCCAACCTCTCCCCCTAAACTGACACGGGCTGCCTGCATGCATCTTTACCGCGGGTACCTGGCAGGGGTGCTGTACTTCTCTCTGCCTGAAGGGGGTGGCTACATTTGGGCTCCCCGTAAAGCAGACAGCAACAAAGATGTAGATGCAGGTGATTTATTTATGAGATGATCCCAGGAAGCACAGGATGGAGGTGGAAAAGGGAGGCAGAGAAAGGAGAGAGGTCCCTAAAGAGTCCACGAATGAGGGGTTTCCACTGCCAGCAACAGGCTCAACTCACTGGGCTGTGAGAGGGGCCATGGGACACAGGCCCCTGATGTCTCCACCAGAGAGGGTGAATTGGGCATTTACACACAGACTCCCATCCCCATGGATGAGCGGGCTCTGGAGGCACAGACCCCCTCCCCTGGCCAGTCCTTCCTAGCTGTGCCCGCAGGGGAGGGAGCACATTCCCACGGTGGCAGAGAAGAAAAGAATGGAGAAGCGGGCCAGCAGGTATCTCCTGTCCTGCCAACGAGCTGGGTGGCTGGGGCTCCGGGTGGGGCATCACAGCTGTGCTCAGTTGTAGAAGCCTCAGTGTCCTGATCTGTGAAATGAGGCTAGTGTCTGTGGTACTCACAGGGCAGGGCCCATGTGAAGGGACACAACAACAGATGCACTTCCTGGCGTACAGTGGAGCTCCGTCAGTGCTGGTTCCATAAGTGCTGGCTCCACAAGGGGGCCCAGAGCCCAAGGCAGCTATGGTGTGGAAGTTGTGTGCGACAGGGCTCTGCTCTCCCTCCGCCACCTCCGCCCCACTCCCTCCTCCTGCGCCCACCAGCCGCCTGGTGCTCAAGGCAAATTTGACTTCAACACACAGAGCTGGCTTGCTGGCCAAGAGGCCAAGGCACTGTCCTCAGGTGTCCCAGCCAGGACAGGCCAGGTTGCCACCTGCCCAGCATCAGCAGCCAGGAACAGGCTTGATCTGTGGGGTCTCTGCCCCCCACCTGTGCCCACAGGCCGCACCATTTGGCCCTTTGGTCTGAGCAGCCACCTGCTCCCTGCCGCGGGAGGCCAGGCTGCCTGACCTTTCCCTCTCAACGTCATTTTCCTTTCTGCTGCATTTTTGGCCAGGCCTGAAACACTTCCCTGGGGGAGCCTGGAACTATTGTTCCAAGGCATGTCATTGTTTCGGGATCAGGTTGCCTGAGACTCAAGAATCTGACAGAAACCAGAACCTCCTCTGAGTCACCAACACCCGTAATGGGGCCCTTGGATGGATGGTGGGGGCTGGGGTGGAGGGCGGAGGGTTCCCCTGGCCCATCTGGGACCAGAATGCTTTAGCAGCACCCTCCCGCCTGCAGCTGAGCTCGGATTTTGTAGCTCAGGCCAAGTGCCAAGTTGGCAGGAGGATCTGGACCCCAGCCTGGACCTTGCTTTGTTTTAGCCAATTAGACGGGAAGGTGGCGGTCCCTCTTGGACAGGGATAATACAACCTGTCCCACCATGGAGCCAGGAGGAAGAAGGTTTTGGGAGCTGGGATTAATTCCAAAATGCCCATGGAAGCCCTTTCAGATCCTCCTGGCCGGCATGTGAAGGCAGAGGAGGGATGGCCAGGACCCCAGAACCCACTTCCCAGGTCTCCATTCTATATCCAGGGCTGGGCCAGTGTGTGTGGACCCCCTGGGCAGCTCATCACTGGGGCCCTCTCTAAACTTTCTTCTTTCCATACATGTCCCACGTGTACTTTGAAGACGGGAGTAGTGGCCCCTGGGTGATCTCAGGGTCCCCTAGAAGAAGTTAGCCTCAGACATGGGTGCCAATCAACAGACAGAAGCCCTGCCATCCTTCAGGAGCCTGGCAGACATGTCTGCTCCATGCGTGTGCTGTCAGGGGTCTCAGCTCATCCCCACCCCAGGCTGTCTGTCTATTTCATGTCAAGACATGCTGCCCAGCCACATCTCTGCTGGGGGGAGGCTATGGTGCCACTTCCAGGCCCTGCAAGTGCCCCTCAGGCCTCCTGTCCCCTCCAAACATTCTCAGGTGGGACACCTGAGCCAGTCCCCCTCGGTGCTCCTGGTTCTCCTACTAGGAGTGGTGAAAGAGGGGGTGTGGCTCCCCATGCAGCTCCCCAAGAGGAGGGCCTGCCTGTCCTGTACCTGCTACTCCCTCAGCCTCCCCACGGTACAGCCTGTCCTCCACTGGCCACAGCCCTGCTTCATGGTCACCTGCATTGATTAAGCACCCACTGTATACCCATGGCTGTGTCCCATGAAAATGGAACAGAGGTATGAGTCAGGCCTCTGTTCATGGACCAGCATCTGAAAGCATTTGTAGTTCAAGATACATTCACTTGATCCTCATGGTCACCTCGAGGCCTACAGAGTCCAGGAAAAGTCCCATTTTACAGATGAGGAAATGAACGCATTTTCAAAGTCATATAACTGTGGTAAAGGTGGGATTAGAATCCAGCCATTTTGAAGCCATCATCTTTTCCATAATGCTGAGTGGCTTCCTTCTTTTCTTAAGGAATTAATTGCTGAGTTTTAGCGACAAGGTGGCCCAGGAAAGACCTCTCTTGAGCCATCAAAGCCGGCACACAACCATTCAAGCATAATCATACCACAGGCATTCCCAAGGATCACACAGAGGAGAGTCTCTATGGAGAGGAGGTTGGCCCCAGCAGGTGCAGGTGCAAGGAGATGGCCAGGGACAGCCCGGGAGGCAGGATGGTGCAGTGTGGACAGTGCACAGATATGCAGAGGGTCTCATTCCCGCAGCAGGTGGGAGGCTGAGGAGTGTGGTCTGAGCTGAGGGGTGATGATATCACAGCAAGTTTTGACCTGGGAGGTGGCCTCCTGAATACGTCCAGTCTGGAGTAGCCTGGGGAGGTGGCGAAGGGGAAGGGTCTCCAGTTAGAGCAACTGCTGTTGCCCATATGCAAGGCAACAAGGGCCTGGAAATTGCATTTTAAAACTTAGAGTTAACCAGATGATTCAGTAACGAGTGTGGCACGTCTGACTTATAATAATAACCCATTCTGCACAGCAAAGGTCTCCACGGACCTCAAATTGTTTTCTCCTCCTGCACCTAAGGGAAATGACTTTACCATCTCGAGTAGAGACTCCTCACCTCCCGTGCCCAGGGTCAGCAGGTCCTCACCCTGCACAAGCAATGAGCAACCTACCCCCACAGGCTGTTTGGGGGTCTATGCTCCCAGACCCCTCTCTGGATGGGGTGTGGCTGGTGGTCAGTTTTGCTCTGTGAGTTGTGAGTACGCTGTTTAGCAGCCACCTCCCCACCCTCTGCAGCCTTAGCTTCACTGTTCTGTGCCCCTCCCCTCTTTTCTGCCTCTTTTCCTACTTGGCCCCCTTTCTCAGATCCAAATCTGCTCCCTAAAGGATCAGAGGGCAGTTACTTATTTTCCTTTAGGGCCAACATTTCCGCTTGGTCATCATTCTGCCCACAGTTGGTGAGCACAGCACCTGGCCTTTAGTAGGTGCTCAGTAAACTAGAAGAAAAGGAAAATGTTTTTTGACTGGCTGGATGCATGCACGGATGGATGAATGCGTGGATGAGAACGTGTAAAGGCTCTCCCAGGTGGAAAATCAACTGAAAATGTCCCCTCGGATTGGAGACAGGTGGGAACAAGTTCCTGTTGGCTGCTTTACCTCTTCTGTGTAACATATGCATCCATTGTACATGTGCATACAAGAGTACTTCAAAAAAGTTTGTGGAAAAATAGAATTGAAAGGTATTATGAATCTTTCCATGAACTTTTTGGAGTGCCCTCATATATAATTTTTATATAGGTGTATGTGTGTGTGTGTGTATATATATATATATATATGTACATACATTCACATACACACACATACTCCCCTATGTGGTTAGACATAATGATAAAGCAAAGTAAGTAATTTTTAATAAAACAACTACTGATACAAAAATTTTTGTCTTTACTATTTTTAGCAAAAAATGAATTAGTGACAAAGAATTTGAAACTGCTTTTTTTCCCCAATTGTTACATAAGTAAATAAAAATTAGTGAGCCATAATTGTAATTGTCTATCCTTTTCATCAGGCAATCCAATTCAATTGGATATATGACACACAGTAAAAATTATTTTGACTAATTTGACAAGTCTCTCATATTTATCCTCCATTCCCATAACCCAATTCATCAGTTGTCATTTTGAGTCCTTCAATATATATATATATATATATATATATATTTTAGAACAAGAAAGTGTATCAATCACTTGAGATCTGACTCCACGCTCAGAAGATCAGAAGTGAACATCTGGCCCGCACGCCCACGTTCATTACAGCACTATTCACAATAGCCAGGTTATGGAGTCAACCTAGGTGTCCATCAACAGAGGGGTGGTATCTATACACAACGGAATACTATTCAGCTTTAAAAAAGAAAAAAATGCCATTTGTGGTAACATGGATGGAATTGAAGAACCTCATGCTACGTTAACAAGCCAGGCTCTGGAAAGACAACGACAAATAACGTCAAGAAAGACAAATATGCAGCTCTTAAACAGTTCCATTTAGTGGAATCTAAAACAATCAAACTCAAAGAAACAGAGGGTAGAATGGTGGTTACCAGAGGCTGGGGATGATGGTCACAGGGCACAGGGACTCCATTAGACAGGAGAAATAAGTTTTTTTTCCTTTAAGATACATTGCACATCGTGATGAATATAGTAAATAATAAAGTATTGTACATTTCGAAATGCTAAGAGTAAATTTCAAATGTTCTCACAAAAAATAAGAATTTGAGGTAGTGGATATGTTCTTTAGCTTGATTCAATAATTCCGTACTGTATTCACAAATCATAACATCACTTTGTACCCCATACATATATACAACTATAATTTGTCAATTTACAATTAAAAAACAAAAATAAAATAAAATAAAGTAACCGTCTGAAACATGAAGCTCACAGCGGTGGCCCAACCAGCGGGACTCTGAGCAGGCCAGGCCTGAGCTCCATAGACTCATCACTGGCTGTTTTGTGGCTTTTGTGGTGTCAGGAGAGCTGAGGAGGGGGTTTCCTGCTTGACTGTTGTCTGGAGTCCGAGGACTGGAGCAGTCTGGTGGTGATCGACAAGTGGCACTGCCTTCCTAGCCCCTAAGTGTTTGGGCTGGGTCGTGCAACTAGTCCTGACCAATGAGCGGAAGTGACCCTTCCAGGCAGAAGCTTCTGAGAACCGGTGTGAGACCTTCCTTTCCTCTGAAATAAATGGAACCCGGCAAAGTTCAAGATAGTGACTGCTACATCAAATTGGTCTTGGAGGGACAGCAATGACCTGTCCCTGCCAGGACACTTGTCATGAGCAAGAAAGAAACTTTTGTTGCTACTGGCCACAAAGATTTGGAGGTCGTTATAGCAGCATCTCCTAACCTATCCTGACAGGTTCAAGGCCTAATTCAGTTGTCCCTCAGTATCCGCAGGGGATTGGTTCCAGGACCTTCCTCGGATACCAAAACCTGCAGATGCTCCAAGTCCCTGATATAAAAGCATAGCATTTGCTAATAACCTATGCATATCCTGCCATAGACTATAATCATCTCTAGGTTACTTATAATACTTAATACACTATAAATGCTGTGTAAATAGTTTTTATACTGTATTGTTTAGGGAATACTGACAAGAAATAAAAGTCTTGGGCCGGCCCGGTGGCGCACTGGATAAGTGCACCGCTTGGGAAGCGCGGTGGCGCTCCCGCCGAGGGTTCGGATCCCACATACAGACCGGTTCCCGCTCACTGGCTGAGCGAGGTGTGGGAGCAACACCAAGGGTTGCGATCCCGTTGCCGGTCCCGGTCTGGTACGGGTGCGACACTGAGGGTTGCGATCCGTTGCCGGACATGAAAAAAGACACACACAAAAAAAAAGTCTGTACATGTTCAGCATAGACACAATTTTAAAAAAACAATTTTCCTTCCATGTTAGGTTGAATTCACAGATGCAGAACTCACGGATACGGAGAGCACTGTCCTGTCAATATTCCCAGAACAATCACCTGGTTTTCCCTCTAGCCACAGGTGGGACATGCTGGCTCTTGGTGTGCCGACCTAGGTTTCCTGGCCACTCCTTTCCACCTGAAGTGTTTCAGCACCTCCCCCACCCTCCCCCACCCTCCCCCACCCCCAGCCTCCCTTGGAAAGCCCCCCAACCCCGGTGCTCTGGGGTACAGCTCCAGCTATAACATCCCCTGATGGGAGGGCGACTCCCAACCCGGCAGAGGGACTACAGTCAGCAGCTGGCCACCAGGGAGGGCCTCCCTGGAGGTGGGGCCCCAGTTGGCCTTGAAAGCTGTTTTCACACTTGCCTTAGTTTCTGCTGAGAGCTGATGGTCTGGCTGTGAGGCAGCCAGGAGCAGTGTGTCTCCCCGGTGGCACTGTGGCCAGCAGGGAGCTGAGAGGCCCAGCCCTGCCCCCTCGCCCACCCGCACACCAGCCGGTGTGACTGGCCCTGAGTGCCCGGGCAGCGCAGGCCTCGACACAGCAGCTCTCAGTTCCCGGTGGCTGCGGGCTCAATGGGGAGGTGGTTTTTAACAACCTCCGGCCTATTGATCTCCCTGTGGTGAGGGGACTTCAGCCCGCTCCTTGCAGAGAGAGGCTGAAAACTGATGCTGCTCTGTCCACATCTATTTCCTGCCAGCTCCTGCTGCCTGCATGACCTTGTCACGTCCCCTCCCCCAGCTCTCAGCTGCTCCCTCATCCCTGTCATTGTGTCATCACCCACATTGACTGAAGCCTCCCAAGGGCCAGACACTGTCTTCGGTGCCTCACAGGAAGCAGCACCAAGTCTCACATGGTGCCCTGGGTAGGTGGACTCTCCCCCAGTCCCGTTCTTTCAGACAAGGCAACTGAGGCACAAGAGGTTAAGCCATGCAACAGCTGGTGGCATGGGATGAGGGAAAGTGCTGGCCCAGTGCCCACCACTGAGGAACTGGCCATCCACATGTGCATTGCCAAGACGCCCCTTTACTAAGGGGCACTTTCTCCTGCTTGTCCTGCTTGGGGCCAGTTTGCCCTTGGCCTTTATGGTCATGTCACCCCCTTTTGCTCCCCAACGGGAACAGCACAAGGGGTGCTGTTGGCTGGCTGTGCCCATAGCCAGGTGGAGGCCTGAGCTGAGACCTCTCAGGAGCTGGCAAGGGGGACAGGACAGCAGGGGTGCGGAGGGCTCTTGGCTCACCTGAGGGGGGCACAGGGAATCCCAGTACCGCCATGACCCTGCACAGCAGCTCCAAAGAGTATAGTGAGCACTGGGTGCTGGAACCCCAGGAGTCTTGGCCAAGCAAGAGCAACAAACTGGGGGAGGGGTCAGGGACCTGGTGGGTCTAGGAGGAAGCACAGCTGTGGGAGGCCCTGGACTGGTACTCAGGACCCAGCGAGTGCCCTGCCCAGGAGAGTGTGTGTGGGACAGGGGTCTTGCCCAGCTCTTGGGGGTCCCTCACTCTTGCCCCCTATGGGCTAATATTGAGACCCAACCAAAGACTCTAGCAACATTGGCTTGGCCTGGACTGGGGACCCTCACTCAAGGCAGTCCTCTCCAGGGTCTTTTCCCTTGGAATTGGACTGGGGCCTGGAGCTGGGAAGGTGTCTGGCCAGTCTGTGCCTGGCAGAGGGTGGAGAAGTGGAGGGGCCCACACAGCAGGAAGGAGGCTGAGCAGGGGATGGTGAGGATGGAACCCCCCACTCCCTGTCCCTACAGGCTGGCTGTCCCAGATCTGACTCCTGGGCCCTGGTTAAGAGCTCACGGTTCCTCCGGAGTCCTGTCTGCATCCTGCTGTGTCTGCCCGGGTCCACCAGACAGCAGACACCAAGCCAGAATAAGAAGTTCTGAGGTTCCTTGGGAGGATGCCTGTGGCGACGAGGAGATGGAGCAAGGGGAGGCAGAGGGAGACTCAGGACTCAGGTGTGACACTGGGGAAGGGAGAGAGGGAAGGGGGATCGGGCAGGAGGAGCCTCGTCCTCAGCGCCACTCTGAGAAAGCCCCTGCTGCTGGGCAGATGGAAGCCCCAGAGCAGGGCCTGCGCATAGTGCCCTAGGTGGGGCAGCTTACTGCCTGCGCCATGTTGGTCACTGGTTGGAGCAACCCGGTAGGGTGTGGCCTTGATGTGAGCAGTGACTCCCATAGGGACGGCAGTGGGCAGCGGCTCCCTGCTCCATCCAGCAGGTTCTCTTGTGAAAGGAGATCCCATGGGTCACACACTCCCCAGCGGTTTCTGGGGCCCTCTTTTCCTCCAGCCCCCTGCCCCTCCAGCCTCCCAGCCCGTCTGTCTGTGGAGCCCTGAACAGGCTGTCATCTCTGTCAGGTCACTTCTGCTGCTGGGTCCTCAGCCACCTGCTGTGTGTTCCTCCTGCCTCCCAGCTGCCCAGAGGTGGACACCCAGCCCCTTGCAGCCTCAATTCACAAGGTCTGTGTGGGTCAGGAATGGCCCCTATGGGTGGGTCCAGGACATGAGAAGGCCATCAAGACCAGGAGGGGACACTGAGTATAGACCTCCCTCATGCTTGGAGCTGGCTTGTGCTGGTTGGGGGTGGGGTCAGACAGAGTCCCGACGCTGGCCAGGGACCCTGGTGGACATGTGCTCAGCACAGGGTCACTCCGGCCAGTCCCCCCTCCCAAGGGGCCACGGCCAGCAGGACCTTGCTGTCCCCCAGCGTTAGGTGGAGAACAGTGAGAGGAAACAGGCTGGGATGAGGCAGGGCACTGACGGGGACGCAGGCCTAACTCCAGGGAAAGCGCCTGCGTCTGAGAAATCCCCTGGCCTTGCTGGGTGAGGAGCCGCGCCCGCCGCCCGCCCCTCCAGGGTGTTGGGCTGCAGGGAGCACCACGCCCTCCCGCCTCCTGAAAGCCATTTCCACAGCTCCCTGGCCTGGTTCCTCCCGCTCCGCCTCCGCCCCTGCCCCCAGCCGGGTAGACCTGAGGGGAGCAGGCCTGAGAGCCACTGCAGGGCAGGGCCTGGGCAGGACCGAGCCCCCTTGTGCAGGCTGTTGTTGACGGCTAGTTAACCCCTGGCATTCCAGTCAAGGTGAAAAATTTGGAAATTCTGAGCTGTCGTGACACCATCCATGGAGCAGAACCCGCTGGGGCTCCAGCCCAGCTCCCCACTGGGATCTGGGGGCTTCTTGTTAACTTCTCCAATGGCAGGGACACCACGGAGCCACAGGGGCAGATGGCCATGTGTCACTGCTCCCCTTGGCTGGAGGAGGCAGGAGACCGTGACAGCCTCATCTTCCCCTAGAGCAGGGCTAAGGACCAGGAGGGCATCCCATCACCAAGGGGACAGCCCTGCAGAGCACTGTGGGAAGGATTAAAGATGCAGCAGATTCAAAGCACCCTGCAGAGCTGGCCTCCCACCCCGCAACTGGCCAGTGTTCGGATGGACAGTCAGCCAGCCTGGCATGGCCTGACTACTGCCCACACCCTGCAGCGGCCACGACACAGACCCCAGCTGCTGAGCCTGGGAAGAATTCATGTTCTTGTCACACATTCAGAAATTCTTTTTTTCTTTTTTAAGAGCCTACACCTTTGGGCTTTTATAAACAGTCCATCTTTTATAAATCTACCTGGGATCCCCTAGGTATCCTCAGGGCCACCCTGTTTAAAACAGCAACTCCCCACCACCCACCCAGACTCACTGTCTGTCTCTCCTGCTTTCTTTTTCTCCCTTGCGTTTATTGCCAGCAATACACTCTGTATTTGATTTATTTACCTTGTTTAGCATCTCTTCCCACCCCCACTCCCAGTGGAATAAAAGCTCCAGGAGGGAGTGATGCTGTCCGTGTTGTTTAATCTATATCCTCAGAACCAAAACTGTTCCTGATATGCCACAGTCAATAAATACTTCTGGAGTGCATAAAAAGGACTCTTTCTTCAGAAGAGAGTGATGCTTTCTCAGCAGAACCGGAAGAGGGGACCCTGGGGTCCCCATGGCTCCTGGGAGACCTCCTGGTAGGACCTAGCCTGGGCTAGAATCAGATGCACCTCCCTGCTGGTCCTCACTGCAACCCAGGAGGCCCTGAGCCTGGACCCCCAGATCGGTGGCAGATGGGGGGAAACCTGCCCCACGCTGCCCATCAAGTCCTGGGCAAGCCACCCTCACCTGTCCAGGTCCCCTGACTTCCTCTCTGTTCGTCCCTGTACCCCCACCCTCACCCCGAGGGCTGCAGACCATCACCTGGGAGCTGGTCAGTTAGACCTACAAAATCTTCAGCCCCACAGTTAGTTAAATGCAGACCCATAGGCCCAGGGTCTGCATTTAACTAAATCACTGGGTCAAACAGGTGCACATTTCAGTTTGAGAAGCCGGCCTGCCCATAAATGCTCCCTTCTTCCAGGCCGAGGGGAATGCTTTGTTGAAGCCGCCTTGGTTCTTTTTCCCTGCAGCTACTGAAAGAGTCAGCACTGCCAGCTGAAGGGGACGGGCCTCAGCGCTGCCGCACGCGGAAGAGGTGAAGGGCAGACCCGGCAATTAGCCGCGGAGCTGGGGCGGCGAGGCGGGCACAATGGCAGGCAGGGGAACGGCAGCAGCCGTAATTGCAGGGTGTGCCAGCCGCGGGGACGCACGGGGTGGGGACCCATGGCGGATGGCAGGGGAGGAGGCGGGTGACTGGGATGACAGGAGAGGCATGAGCCCGGCGGCCTGGGCCCCCCCCGCTCCCCCCGCCCCCCCCCCCTCAGTGATGACACCCACAGACGCTGCCTGGGGTCCGCAGAGGCCTGCACGTGGCTTCTTGGGGGCTGGAGGGTGGGGCTTCCTGGGGCCAAACTGCTTTCCTCTGTTTGCTGCATCTGAATTGGCTCCAGAGAGTTCTAGGCCTTCAGAGTGAATTTCCAACTGGGGTGCCCTGGCCCTGGGGCTCCATGGAGGGGTGTGGAGGCCACCTGGTGGGCTTCCTGCCCCTTGGCCAATCCCCCCATCCCACGTACCCCAACTTCAACCAGGCAGCTGCACGTCTGTGTGTTTTATGTTGGAATTCTGAATAAAGCTTCACTTCAGCAATGAGTTCCCACTACTTTAAAAAAGAGGGAGGAGGCGAATGTACCGATCCCACATGCCGTGTCATTTCACAGACGGGAGGTAAGTGGATGTCCGAAGTGACGTGGGTACGAAGAGGTACGTTCTGTCCTCTTCTTCCGCTTCGTGGCCTCCGAGAAGGAAACCTCACGTTTAGTGAGGACGTGTCTCCTTGGGCAGACTCCCAGAGGCTGGCCATTTTTATTGCCCTAAAAAAGAGATGAGGAAGCTGAGTATCAGCTAGTGTAATGAACTCCCCCCGAGGACGCGCAGAGGTTAGAGGTGAGCTGGGCTTGGGCCCTGGATCTGCAGGGAGCACGGGGCACAGACGCGCCTCCGGGCCATCAGAAGCCCAGTGTGGTGGCCCCCAACCCCTGCCAGCTCTTCCGGCTCTCTCCTCAGCTGTGCCCCATGCACTGCCAACCGGCCGCTGCTGTGGGCAGGACCTCGCCCTGCCTGTAGAGAGGGGCTCTCCTGCCCCTGCCCCACACCCCATGCCCTGCACATCGGAGGCCCCACAGTCCCTCGTGGTGTCAAGCTGTGGTAGGATGAGCTCTGAGACTAATTGGAGTGCGACCTTGGGGACACATGTAACTCCCCTGGGCCTCCCTTTCCTCGGGTGTAGAAAGGAGAGTTAATACTGGAAAGTCTCTTGGAGACCCCAGCCTGACTTCTGCGGCCCAGTGCTCCCCCTCCTGTCCAGGGGTCCAACAGCATTTCTCAGCCACAAGGTGAACAACGCTGCACTTGACACAGGGTAGTAGGGAGGGTAGCTGTGCCTGGTGTTCCAGGAACGTGGGCCCGGGCCACCTTCATGGAGATAGTCTGGTCATAGACCAAGTGGACACATGGGCACTAAGGTCAGCTCAGCAACCCTTCACCTTTCTGTGCTAGCACCCCTGCCTTCTGTCCCCATGTGTTTCAGAGTGTCTGCCAAGCCCAGCTTCCCTCCCTGCCCCCGTGCAAGGTGGGCATGTACGAATGGAGTCCTTCCCTGGGATTTTGTACCTGGCACTAGGCCAGGACTGTGGGTACCAGAAGCCCAGGGCAGCCTGTCTCCCAAGTCTACCCCAGGCCAGGGAGAGCAAGAAGGTGAGGCCCATGCAGGCAGGAGTGGTGCTGATAGATGGAGTCCAGCCCCTGCAAGACAGCGTGGCCCTGAGCCCCATGTGGCCCCCCGACCTCTCCCCACATCCCTCCTCTCTGCATCTTCCCAGGATGGCTGACTGCCTGGTCAGGAGAGTGGCAGCCACTGGCTTTTCCTGTGTTGACCACCTCAAGTGCCCAGCCCCACTCCAGGGACCAGTGTGGAGTGTGGCCTGAGCATCGGTAAGAGCTGCCGGCCAGGGGAGAGGGGCCTCTGGGCTGGGGGATCAGCTCCATTCCTGCCTGGGGAACCCTCTGCTCTAGCCTGGGAGGATCAGGGCCAAGTGTGCTGGGGGTCCCTCTCTCTAGGGACCCAAGACCCAGGAACGGAGAGGAGATCAATGCCACACAACGTCCCACAACACAAGGAAGGAGGGTGTCCTTAGTGGCAGAAAGACCTGACAGAGAGCCATTGGTGACCCAAGGGGGGAATGGCTGGGCTGTTTGTAGGTTTCTCAGGGTCCGCCCTCCCCAGTGGACTCCCTTCTGATCACTGGTTATAATCACTACCCCCACCCCTGTAGGCCCCCTCTACTGGACTTTCCTGCCTCCTCCAGCTGGGATGACTTTCCACGTGGAAGGTTCCCTGAGGTCTGCAGTCAGGAGATGCGGGGGCCTGGACCAGGAGTGGGCTCAGTGCTGGGTGGAAGAACACAGGCAAGGGTCACAGTGGCCTGTCCACCTGTCCCTGCTTGTGAAGTCTCGTGCCTGGGGAAACATCAACCTTTTACTGGAAACACGGGCTCGGCTTCCTCTCACCTCTCTGTGTACCTTTAGCTGAGTGTGAATGCTGTTTCATGGTCAGAATGATTAGCAGAATCTAACCCTGAAACCCTGAGGCCTTTTCCTGAGTCATCCTGGGCCTCAGGCTTCCTGGAAGAGCCCTGTAGCTAACATGGCATTTTGTGCCGCCCTCCTGCAGAGCCTGCTCAGTGCACCATGCAGGGACCAAGAGTCACACTGGCCAAGTGGGCTGGATGACAATATTTTATTTTAAGATCCAGACTTCCAACCAGCTGCCCCAGCTGTGTTATGACCCTCTCTGTTAATGCGGGTTGAAAACAAGGTGGCAGGCTGCTCCCTGCTTTGGCCATGGGGAGGGCGACAGAACCATTATTTCCCTGGACCGACCGCCAGGATAAAAGCAGACCTGTTGTTATCCCCTAAACCTGAGCAGTCCCAAGACCAAGCGTCCCCAGCCCAGGCCATGGGTGCCCCAGCTGGGGCAGGATGGTGTCCCCTGTTTTCTCCCACCCCAATCCCAGCCCCTAAGAAGTTTTGATATAATGAAAGGAGGTAAGGGGGAAGGTACCCAAAATAAAGGCCTTGGAGGATGAAAGCTCAAATCCCATCCTTCCACTGAAAAAAAAAAAAAAAAACTTCCATTTGTTCTTGGGTAGAGTTTAAAGAAGAACAGAGTATTGTCATTATGAAATGGTTTCATTTTAAGCCTTTACTTGGGGGGTTTGTTCTGGTTTTGTACTTTCTCTCCTCCCTGTGGCTGCTGTACATGAAAGGCTGGGGTCAGGCCCTTCATGGGGGTGGGTGGTGGGGGCTGCTGCTTTCTCTTTGATTTACCCAAGAACAGCAGGGAGCTCGTTCTACCTGGAGATGTCTGGCTGTCTCCTTCCGGCCAGTCCCAGACTTTGCTGAGAATAATTCCTCCTTGAAAAAAAACATAACAATTCCCATTAAATGTTTCAAATTGCCCATACCAAACTCAAAGCTCAGAGAGAGGGCTTTGAAGCCTTTTCATGGAACAAAAATAAAATCCTTCGCAGACATTGGAGAGATGCTGCTGAAATAACTCCCAGGTATGTGAAACTCAGCTGAGATCTGTGAGCGGCAGAACAACAGCCCCGGTGCCCGAGGTGGGGAGGGTTTGATGAACGGATGGAAGGAATGAGGAACGTGGCTGGGAGAGAGGCTGCTTCCAGGGATTTCGCAGGTTTGTATGACTTTTCCAACATGGGACCAATGTTGCTGTAGCTGATTATCTCCACTAATGAGGGAAGCAGATAATCCCAAACGTGACTAATCCCCAAGCCAACCCAGCCCAGGCAGAACCCCATGGGAAGGCCTTCAAGGTAGTTCTGAGCTGAGACTCAAAACCCAGCCATGCCCACATTCAGTTCAATTCAGTTCATTCATTCCACAAACATTCATTGAACACATACTATCTGCAGCATTGTTTTAGGTGCTGGAGATCCAGTGGTCAAAAAATAAAAGATTCCTGGACACCTCAGCTGCATGGTCCACAAACCCAGGACTTCATGACTGTTCCCTGGGGCTGCACTTCTCAAACTGGACCAAGCAGAGAAATCTCCTGGGACTTTAAAAGCAGCATCTGATGAGGAGTCCAAGTCAGGGCCAGGGGCTCCGAAATGCTGATGTGCTCCCAGGCGGTGCCATGCAGCTGGTCATAGCACCTGGCTGTCTGTGTTCCATCCCAGCTCTGTCATCTGCTGTCAGCCTGGACAAGCTCTGCAAATTTCACCTCCATTTTCTCATTTGTAAAATAGAGGTTTGAACAGTTCCCACCTCACGGAAATGTATTATGGAAACACATTTTCTTTCTTTTTTTTTCTTCGCTTAAGCCTACTTGCCCTGGGTTTTCCCGTCACTCTCAGTCTCATCGAAGCATCTTTGTATCTCAGTCTTGCCCTGATTTCCCCCGTCTTTCCTACAATACCACCACATCTACTTGGTTCAAAGGTTCCTTCCAGACCTGAGCAGGTGAGTGCACAAGTCTCTCCTCAAATGCCACCACTTGGGGTAGCTGAGGGTAGGGAGGGAAGGCTGCTGGGGAACTTCATCATCCACAGCCTCCTAGCAGCTGGGGCACAGAGCGACAGCTGCGGACTGTGGTGTCTCACGGAGACCAGGGGTATCATCCAGAAAGATGGGTAACAGAGAGTTATTCAGCACCCAGGGTCTGCAGGCAGATGCCCTGGATACAACTCTTGGCTCTTCTGGATACTCTAGGCCAGCTACTCACCCTCTGCACTCCTAGCTTCTCCTCACTGGTAAAATGGGGCTCACGACAGTGCCAGCTCCCAGACTTGTCTGTTCCTCCTCTCTGCTTTCTTGTGATTCAGGTTGTAAGCAGGCCCACAATGGACACGGTTCCAGGCAGGTGCCTTTTTGACTTGGGGCTTCAACCTCCTGAGGGGTGAGGTTGTGACTCAGATGCCATTAGTGGTGGTCACACTGACATGTCATAGGATAAACCTCAGTTCCAGCCGGGGTTCACATGACTCCATGGGCAATACTTCCAAAGCTGGAAGAGTGGCAATGAACCTGACACTGTGATCTGCCAGGCAGGGCAGCTGAGCAGCGAACAGTGTGAGGACTTGTGTGTACGGCCAGCACAGGCGACCGCAGCTGCATCAGCCTTCAGCACCCTCTCTGCTGCCCACCGTAGCTGCCCGAGGGCTGCAGGAGGTGCCCTTGGTCTCAGCGAGAATCCAGATCTACCACCTACTGGGTGGACAACTACAAAGACACTGGACAATTCATTTAAGCCCTCTGGGTCTCAGGCTTTTCATGTGTAAAATGAGAACATTGAGATGATGGTTTCTAAGGACACTGGCTTAATGCCAGGTGGGACGACAGAGTCTCCTGTAGGACAAGGGTCTGGAATATATTGTAGCTGGGTGGTCTTCATCCTGATCCAGCCCCACCTAAAACCTATGTGGCAGCTTCGAAGCCTCTTCTACAGCAATGCCGTGCAATATTTGGGACTCACTTAAAAAGTATTCATTGTTCACGTAGAATTCAATTATAACTGGGTGTCCTCTGTTTTCTGTGGCAACCCTCCCCCAACCCATGCTCTCTTTGGTCTCCCACCCCCAGCCTCCCGGCCTCCCTGGAGTCTCGCCCACCTCAACCCTGGCGCCCCTCCTTAGCTGGGGAAGAAGATGTTCTGTCTCCTCTCTACGCTGTTATTAAGATACCATCTCTATGCTTATCTCTGGCTTCCTTTCTGATTTGCAAGAAGCTCTCTTGGATTTTTTTTTTTTTCCTAAGCACATTGCCTGTTTCTTGCTTTTTTTCATTCCCACTAATAACTCACTTTCTTCTGAAAGCAATGAGGGTGTGGCCACCTCTGACTGACCACTCGGGAAGAGGTCAAGTGTGAGGACTTCAGGGAAGGAAAAGCTCAGGGATGACTGTTTTCAGACACAGTCTCCCCACATGGGGAACAGATGGGGCTGCCATTACTGTAGGGTGAAGCGGGGCCGGGAGGGAGTCTCGCTGGGAACCCAAGGGGGTGAACCACGTTTACCCATCCTAAGGGAATCTTGTTTGGAGCCCAGCTGTGTGCATTAATGAGGTCCATTTATATATTTAAAATAATTAGCAATTTTTTTTTTTGGAGTAGGAAATGCTTGTATGTTATTCTTTTACTGAAACAGTGCAAAATGGAATTACTTACTCCTGCCCCATTCCCAAGACGTTTCTTTACTTGACGGCCAGTGCCTCTGGTCCAGGCAGACACATAGTGTGCGCCCTTGGTCATACTTGTCCCTTTGTGTTTGCGTGTGTTTTATGCACAGACCGTAGCTATACACTGTGCACTATCCCACATCCTGCTTCCTTTCCTCACTCTTCTGTCCTGGAGTGCATTCCAAACCTGTCCCCTCTGCCTTGAGGTAGGTTGCTGCAGGCAGTGCGAGGGTGGCCTCAGCATCTGTGCCGGGATTCAGGGAGAGGGC
Organism: Galeopterus variegatus; assembly: GCF_000696425.1. Classification (NCBI taxonomy): domain Eukaryota; kingdom Metazoa; phylum Chordata; class Mammalia; order Dermoptera; family Cynocephalidae; genus Galeopterus; species Galeopterus variegatus. The sequence continues at coordinate 142,770 of NW_007726186.1, read as the reverse complement.
CTGGCACCAAACATTCATGAAACACTAGGATAGCCCCTGGGAATGCCAGCCTCCTCCTGGAACTGTTGGTCCAGCTTGATGATTAATATTTACAAAACAATTTAAAACTTAACTTTGCATTCAAAAGAGAGTCCAGTGCTATACCAGGGGCAGAGCTTTGAGATTCCATCTCATCTTTGTTGATGTGCTTAGAGCTGTTTCTACACACTTTTAATTAGGGTATACATGCCAACTTTTGTTTTGCCCCCCTTTAATGTTTCTGCTCCTAAACGTTTCCCTGCACTAACACAAGATCATATCTTTTTGATTTGCAATGGAAAAACTGCGTCACTCTTTTTTTCCATCACTCAAGCATCTATGGAGTTGATCTTTTTGCCAGAGTTCTCTCACTGGTGTTTGGATACAAAAAGGAATGTGAAACATGTCATCTGAAAACTGCTGATTAACCATTAAAATGTCTCAGCTCTCATTGCACTACATGTGAAGATTAAAAGCAACAGCACTCACGTATCCTCTTCCTCTGCTTCAGAGAACGACAAGGGCAGGATCGCCCCTCCCACCTCGTCTCCGTCACATGTGCCCTTCCTCGCAGGCTCTTGGCAGTGGAAAGGATTAGTAAACTATGTCAAAGGCCAGAAGCCAAAAATCACGCCCTGCGCTAGCCAGGAAAACACTCTCCTCCTCCCCGGCCATGCACTCTTCCGTCCAGCTCCCACCCTGCAGACACTGGCTATAAAATCATGGAGCAGAGAGTGTGGGTGCTTTGGTGGCTAACTGTCCCCTTCACAATATTCACTGAAATACTGACTGTGCCAAATCGGGAAAGAGTGCATAGGCTCCCCTTTGGAGTATGACAAGGCTAAGTCTTCTTAAAGACAGGACTGACATTGGGAATTTTACCTGAAAGATAAATCTTGAGTTTGGTGCAGACACAGGTGACCAGAGATGGGATCTCACAGCACAGAACCACTGGTGCTGGACGGGCATCACCCAGTCACAAGACATGGCAGTGGAGGGGCTGGTGCTGGGTCCTGCAGCCCACCCCATGGTCAAGGGGGCTTTTAGTCCTTGAGATGCTGGGTCCCCAGCAGCGGCCCTGAAAAGGGCTGGGGCAGCAAACAGTGGGGACACCCAAAGTGGTTACTGGGCCATGGTCTGGAAGGATGGCAGGTTTCTCATGACCACCACAGCTGTTGCTGGGAGCACTGGCTAAACACTCAGCCAGGTGTACCCAGAAGCATGGGGCTCCCATGGTGGCCCCTCCTTCTTTCTATGCACCTACTCTGCAGCCATCCTCAGCAATCCTTATATCCCACAGAGATCCAAGTCCACAGCGGTTAATAATAAAGGAGCCAGGAGAGATTGTCATCCAGCCTAGAGCAGAAGCCTAACAATTCCTCAGGAGCCAGGCCCACTTTTCACCAACCAGACACCTCAGCTGCCCTGGCCTCCCCTCCCACGCAGCCCCTGAAGACCTTGCCAGTTGTCCTGAGCAGCTCAGCTCCAACAGAGGTGACTGTATCAGTTATGGCTCCCACTGGGCCCTCTGAAAGTGCAAAGGGGCCTATTAATGATCCCACCAACTCTGACCCCAGGAAACCCCAAACTTTGTCTCCCTAGCTCTTATAAACCCCCTTGGCACAAGAAAAGCCAGTGGTTTTCTAAATAGGGAGACTTTATTTCCCCCCAAACATTCTTCTTGGAGACAAGAACAGATTTCTCCCTATGGGTCAATTCAACTGCTGTGAATATACTTTCTCCCTCGACTTTCAAGTACGTTGTCAGAAGGAAGAAAGGAAATAAATGGACATTTTATGGGCTGTCTTTCTGTACCAGGAGCTCCACGTTCAATCTCATTTATCTTAAGCCTCACAGGCCTATGGGGAAGGTGGGATTTCCCCCATTTTATAGAGGAGGAAATTGAGACTCAGAGAGGTCCTGGCTGGTAGGGGTGGGGTAAGGGTTTTAACCAGCTAACCAGCTTGTCTGACTTCATGTTCCAAGCTTTTCTGAGGACAAATCACCAATATCTCTAAAAAGGAAGATGAAATATGTTCCAAAGGCCATTTACCCTTAAAATGAGTGTTAATAAAAGGATTCAGCTTAAGGCTGGAGACATTTAACCCTTTTCTTCACAAGCATTTTCCTTTTTTACTTTGAACTCTTTTGACATTTTTCATGGGCTGTTTCTGACTGGTTTTGACAGCCACATTTTTATTTACATGCAAATTCTCAGCAAGCAGCTTGCATGGAAATATTATACTAATTATTAAACTTGTGTGGCTCATCAGAATGTTGAATCCTAATTGGCTATGAGATTGCCCATAATCCACAATAGCCTGATTTGGAGCTGTACCAATTTTTGCATCTGCATAATAAAAGGAAACAGGAGGCTGAGAGAGTGTACACCTATTTTGTATGTGTTTCTTCAAGGTCAAATAATCTTTTATTCCCTTCTCAATCTACATATTCATAAAGACCTTTGTACAATTAATGAGACGAAAGATTAAATGGTTGCAGATTAAGAACAAACCCTACTGTTCTAATTAGAGTAAAAGTTACTTAGTCGATCAGATTAGAATTCCAAATTCAAACGAGCTAGCAAAGAGGCATAATAATGCCGACACAGTTCCCCCAGCCAGCAGCTTATGCAGAGCTGAAGGAACTGGGCAGGAAAGCCGTAGAGATTATTTCCACCTTTGCAAAGACCCTTCCAAGTGCCCCTGATGGTGGACAAATGGAGGAGAAGGGACGGAATCCCATCCCATCACAACAAGGCAACATCGTTTGGCCCCGTCACCCATAGAAGAAACAGTCTGCCACATTGGATTGTAGATTTTCTCCAGACTCCTCCTTAGAGAATCTTAAGGAGTTTTAACAAGCAATGAATGCTTATGGATGAGATCTTGGGGCTCTGGGGTTGGATTCAGAGATTTAAGGTGTGGTCCCTTCTGTTAAGGAGCTTACAACTTCCTTTGGGATGTCAAGACCTGCACATGTGGAGATGGGTTTGGAGCAGGGTCCTCACTAGGCTGCATGGCCTCCTCCAGCAATGTTTCTTGAAATCCAGTTCTAGAAACTGCACCTGAACAACCTGGAACAGTGGCCAAAGTGCAGATTCCCCAGTCACACCCAAGACCAGCTGGTAAGGCCTAAACATCTGTATTTTTGACAAGCCTCCGATGATTCTGAGGCACACTGAAGTCTGAAAAGCACTGGCTTGGAGGGTCCACAGATAGACTTCAGAGAACCCACAGACTCCCAGATATCTTGCACTTTTTTTAATGTACATTTTTTTTTTCTGGGAAGAGGTCCATAGCTTCCACCAGGTTCTCAAAAAGTGTCCATGCTCTAAAAAAAGATTAATAAGCTTAGGATAGAGGAAAGAGCTTAGGAGAATGGAATTTGGCAAATCAGCAGACGCTGGCCACGGTATAACTCAAGACAAATCATGGAAACTGAGGTTTAGAGATGTCTCCAGAGCAGTGAGGTGTTTGCAAGAACTGCAGGTAACAGCCCCAACAGGAGCTCAGCGGAGAGAGAGAGGACAAAGGGATGGCCTGGAGGAGAGCGCTTCCCAGCAGAGGAGTCCACAGAGGAAGGCATTCTGGCTGGATACTCAGGCTGAGCCCAAGGTGGGAGTTAGCACGGCGAGGGCGCACTATGGATGCGAGTCTCCCCCTTTAAGTATGCGCAGTCTCCCCTTCTTTTCCTCCATTTTCCCCAATGAAACTTGGGGCTTGGCTTCATTTGCCTCTGGAGCAGGTGGCGCACCTTCTCTGACTTGAGTGCCTCTCCCAGCCCGGGGGAGCGGGAGCCCTCCCCCGACCTTCTGCATGATCGCTAATGAGATCATGTCTGCCTGCCAGCAGGGGCGATTATCCTGTGGCACCAGGATATTACCCTTTACAAGTGGCGCTTGGCCTGCCCAGCTGTCTGCCCGCCCCGGGCCGCGCACTCCTGGTCGGGCCAGGGCGGCTGCTGGGAGCCACTCCTTGTCAGCCGGCTCCTTAGCAGACACGGCCTCCCCGGAGGCCAGAGCCGGGTGTGGGACCGCACGCGGGCCTGTCTGGGTCTCAGGCTCAGACAGCAGGAGGGGCGGTGCATCCCCACCATGCTGCTCCCAACCCAGCTCAGCCCTGGAGTGGCGGGAGGGGACTCTCTACCCACGCAGAGGTCTGGCCTTCTTAGACAGGCAGGGCTCTCACTTTCTGGAAGGCCCCTGAGGCCCCTGCCCTGCCCTGCATGGAGAACCTTCCTCAAGGCTCTCAGGACTGTGAAGGGAGGCACCAACAGTCTCTCCCAGCAGGGCTGTCTCCTGAATTTGGTCAGCAGTTTTGTCCTCCTCTCGGATCTGTTGCTCCTCCAGCATGTGGACTCAAATCACTGTCCCTGAAAGTCAGGAAGAACCTCTAAACTGCAGTTCTGCTTCCCAGATTTTCCTGCCCCTCCCTGTATGTTCCCTTGCTTTGGTTTCCTTGCACTCTGGGTTCAGGGTGGCCACCTTGCAGGGACAGAGGAAGGGGAGGCCAGCAAGGTGCTAGCAGAGCCTGGACACGCCCATCGCCCCCAGGAGACCCCGCCCACCGGCCTCAGGAGCCTCTCAGGGAGGACCTCAGGAGCCTCTCAGGCCCGCAGGGAGGACCCAAGATCTCAGAACCGGAGATCTCACGGCCTTTTCCCCATCACTCTTCCCCACATGGACCTCAATCCACTCTTCTGTGCTGCCCATCCCAGTGTGGGGCCTGCGGCACTGCCAGCCCCCTGTGGCCCCCACACCTGTTCTCGCCACAGCTGTCTGCGGGCCTCCAGGGATCTGGTGGAGCTTTCGGGAAGTCCACGTGGATGTCCCTGTCCCCGCCTGGTGAAGGAAGGGCCCTCACACTCTGCCCGAGCACCTGTCCTTTGGCTTTGATCTTAGTCCAAACCCATAGCGTCACATATTATCTTTCAAATTATTCGGTGGGGGGAGGAGGTAAGTGAGGGGGAGAAGGAGAAAGCTGGGGAAAGTTGTCTACACCCGGGTCATGGTCTTCAGCATCAGGTAAGAGGTAGAGGAGAGGCCCAGATAATGCACACAGCCCCACCCCAACTTGGGGCCTAGAGAGAGGCAGGGAGGCCTAAACTGGACTGCCCAGAGCAGGTCCTATCAGACATCTGGATTAGTCTACACAGACTGGGTGGCTTACAGTTCTGGCAGCTGGAGGGCTGAGATGAAGGTGTCAGCAGGCCTGGTTACTTCTGAGTCCTCTCTCCTTGGTTTGTAGATGGCTGTCTTCTCCCCGCATCTTCACACCATCTTCCCTTTGTCTGTGTCTGTGTTCAAATTTCCTCTTCTTATGACATCAGTCAGATTGGATTAGTTACCCCCTAATGACCATATCTTTAAAGAGCATATCTCCGAACATGGTAACATTCTGAGGCACTAGGGGTTAGGACACCCACACATGAATTTTGAGAGGGGACACAATTCAGCCCATAACAACATCCCAGGGACCCCACAATTCCTCTGGGGCTTGCCAACCTCCAGGGCAGAACCTGCACCCCTTTCCTGGGATGGTGAAGGAGGCAAGGCTCAGAGAATGCCCCTCGTTCTTGGAGTCAGGACATTCTGGAAACAATTGTTAAAGGCCTTCTGGCTGGGGTTCCAGCTCCAGTGAGCCACAGATAAACTTTCCAGTTAATCTGGAGCTGTTAACCTTCTTTGGGAGGAGGCACCCCTGAGAGAAGGGCACTCCCAACCCGATTTCATGAAGCAGGTGCCCTTATCCCCACTTTTCAGAGTGGAAAAGTGAGGCACAGGTCACCCAGGAAGCAGGAGAGCTGGGATGTGAACCCAGCCTGTCCAGTCCTGGAGCTCATGCTCTTAACCAAGAACCTGAAGAGAATAGGGAATTTTAAAAAATATTAAGGTGGAAAAGGCTTTTTAAAGCATGATATAAATCCAGAAGCATTAAGTGAAAGACTGATAAATTTAACATCATACAAAGAAACCCCTTCAGGGCCTGTAATAACAATAACAACCATCACCACAACTCAGATAAAAGACAAGGAAATGCCAGTGAAAACTGCTTGTAACATATGACAATTCCCACTTTCTTTAATATACTATATGCTCTTCCAAATCAATAAGAAAAAGTCCAACGAACCAAAGGAAACGGGATGGAGAATGGGGAGAGAAAAGCTACGAACAGACAGTTCATGGAAGAAATGTAAGTGGCTACTTACATGTGAAAAGTCATCCAAGGACACTGACAGTTGAAGAAATGCAAATCAAATGCTGACTCTCCGTTTCACCCATGAGAGTGGCAGAATGGAAAAGACTCACAATTCTAGCACTGATGGGAGGATAAGAAAAGGAAAGTTTTTTAAAAATATTTTTGGAGGGAGTATAAATGGATGGAACCTGTTTTAGAGCTATCTAGGATCTGGCAGTATCTCAACAAAATTGGCACTGCAAAAACCATGCCACTTGGCAATGCCACTACCAGGTATCTGCCCCACAAACAGAGTCTCACAAGAATGCTCATTGCACCAGCCATCGAAATAGTAAAAACCATGTAGCAGCCTAAATGCCACCGATAGGGTGATGGTTGCATGAATTATTCCTCTGTCCCTGCAAGGGGGTTCTACATAACTGTTTAGAAGGAAGGAATGGGGCAAATTCGTAAGTTCTGGCATTGGGCAGGAGGTGGTGAGGGGGTTGGAATCTGGGATGTATTTATGAGGTGAAAAGGTGAAGTGCTGACAGTGTATAGCAGGATGTGATCCCATGTGTGTGACAATATGAATAAAGAAAGCTTCCCTTGGGAGAGCAGCCCTGAGAGTGAGAAGTTTGCCTTCTATGGTCTTTTTGTGTGTTCTAGGGTTCTCAGACTCTATGGCACATCAGGGCCCTCTGGAGGGTCTCGTCCAAACACAGACTGCTGGACCTACCCCCAGGAAGTCTATTCAACAGGTTGGGGGAGCAGGGGAGGTTGTGTATTTCTAGCACATTCCCAGGTGATAGTGCTGCTGTTCATCTGGGGACCCCACTTTGGGAAGCACTGCTACAGTGTTTGAACATTGGCACCATGTGCAGGTGTTGATTTCCTATTTTTTTATAAGTAATTTATAAAAATAATCGCTGGCCCAGGACCAGGGCTGGCCTTGCACCTCTTCTCTACAACCCACACCAAGGATTTGTTGTTTTCGCCTCCCCAGTGGGGAAGCCACTCCCTGTATCCAAGCCCAGTCTCTCCTGCTTTGGTCTGCCCGCCCCCTCTCTGCAATGAGGTCAGCTACTCACAGGAAGCGAAAGCCACACTGGGAACAAAGCTCCCACCCGCTGGAAGACAATGACCAGACCTCCGCCCCTTGAGCCTTCTCCTCTCTAAGATCAAAGCTCCAAACTCCTTCAATGTCAGAGCCGCCCTTTTCTGGTTGTGTAATCGTCAATCCCAGGCTCAGCTTGCCCACTCTCCCCCCTAAGTTAGAGGCACGCACACAAGGAACAGCCAACACCGTCTCCATGGAAAGGTTATGACTTCCCTGTGACGAGCCAGAAAGCCCAGAGCCTGACTTCTGGGAGCCTGTGCACCTAGAGACTTGCCTTTACAAAACTGATGGCAAAATCGCATGCTGGGAGGAGATGCACTTGCAAGGGAATGCCACGTTTAATGAGGAAGATGGGGCGGTCCTTTGGAAGGCTTGTTCTGTTTCATGACCATCATTTGGGACCACTTGGCTGTGATGGTAAAGTCAGGGTCCCCGGGACAGCCTCTGGGTCACACCAGGAGGAGGCCTCAGCAGTGGGGACTCCAATTGTTGTGGTGACCCAGATTCCCTGCTCAGAGGCTCTGGGCACTCTGCCCTCCCTGGCCTACACAGTAGGACAGAGTCATGCCCACAGTCCCCTCCCTGTAGGTGTCCAGGTGAGACTGGTGGCCACAGTGCAGGGCCCAGAGAGTGACATCTTACCCTTGGTATCCTGCAAATCATGTAGTAACACAAAGCCTTGGACCACACATCTGCTGAGCGAAGTGGCAGGGTCCCTCGGCCACCCCATGCCCTCAGCTGTGCCTCTCGGCCTCCCAGCCCCCTCCCGACCTGCCTTCAGCCAATGCCCTCTTTCCCTCCCCCTCTCTCCTGCCCACCGAAGCTGTGACCCTGCTCCCCTCTCTCAACGCTTTACACTCTCCCTCCATTTCTGTTTTCAAAAGAGGGGGAAGCATTTTGATTATGAAGCATTTCCAGGGCCCTTTAGGTTTGCTAAGTGCTGGGTCTTTTGTCTGCCTTCCCTCCCAGCCTCCGCCTGAGTCCTGGCAACACTATTATCTCTGCTTTACGGGTGAAGAAGTGCTGACCGAGAAAGGCTGCAAGGCCGGCCAAGGTCAGACACCCGCGCAGCCCCAGACGCGGCGGGACGCAGCTCGCCACCTGAGCGCGGAGCCTGGGGCGTGCAGGGCACAGAGACCCCGGATGGAGGGAGACCCCGGCGCCCACTGGAAGCGACAGGAGTAGGGGGTGCAAGATGCAAATCCTACCTGAGCAGAGACACTCTGAACTGAGAGATGATTAAAAAAAACCGGGGCAGGGTGGGTGAGCGAGTCAGGGCTTCACGCCTTGTATTTTACCAGACTTTTAACCCTCCAGCTGTCCCCACAATCACGTCCTCCTTTGATTCTTACAAGCCCCCATGGGTAGTTGGGGAATATTACAGAAACCAAGGCTCTCGGGCACAGAGATGAGTCCCAGGACACACGGCTCATCAGTGTCAATCTAAGAGAACTCTCCCCAGGCAGGGTCTTTCCTCTCAGTGGCACAGCCTTTTTGGATATGTTCTGGGCTTCATGGGCCCAGGGCATGGGACAGAAGAGCAGGAGGTCCCGTTCTGCCCCATGGCCATTTGTGAGTTGGGGACCCTGTGACTCTGCTACAGGGTGCCCAAGGAGAGGGGGGCCCAGAGGTATCTGAGTCTACTGTGACCAGCCAGAGCCCCCTCTGCTCCTACCCCCACCACCACCCACCTCCCCACCTGGATTTTGTTCTAGGCCACCCCATTTCTCAGCTTCCCCTGAAGCCAGGACCTGGATGGGATCCAGTGCAACCAGTGAGGGCCCATGGCAGGGTGCCGGGACGCCTGGGGAAGTGTGGTGTTCCAGACAGTCACCGCCCTGTCTCCCTGTTCTGCTTCCTGCCCAAATGCAGAAGCTGAGTTGGCGGGGGGTGGCCATCTGGTGACTCTGAGGATTGGAGGATGGAGCTATGCTAAGGATGGCACAGTCAGGAGCTCAAAGGGGCCTGGGTCCCCCATGCATCATTACACAGCTCCACCAGCCCTGCCTGCTCCTGGCTTTGTTCTGTAAGAAAAGAAAGCTCCTATCGGGTTAAGTGGCCAGGGTTGGTTATGGTCAGGGCAGCTTAATAGAAGCTGAAGTCTCAAAGTCCTGGAGCCCATCAGAAAAGAGGAACCTCTGGTTGCCCGCAGCCTCTCAGTCTCAGATCTGGCCCACGGGACCTCGGGGCCTGCCCCTTGCCCCACACACACCCCCAAGCCTGGAGCTGTGAGTGGCATCCACCCACTCTGGGCCTGTCTTTGAGCCAGGACTCTCCCCACCTCTGCTGGGCGCTCTTAGTAAGTTCAAATTCTGCACAAGCTCAACTGTAGATGGATGGGATGGTCCAGCAATTCCTTATGTTTGTCCTGCTGTTCACGATGGTCAGTCTTGACCATCTCTATGTGGTCTCAGGACAGTGCTGAGGTGACCGTCCCAAGTCATAGATGAAGCAATGATTGATGAGGTGACTTGCTGGGGGCATATGGTGGAATTGGGACTAGAACCAGGTGTCTCTTCCTGACCTGTGGCTCTCAGAGGGGGTTCCCTGACCCCACAGCAGAGTCACCAGGGACACTGCTCACATTCACATGTCCTACTCCAGACCTGCTGAATTGGGATCTCTGGAGAAGGTGCAGGAATCTGCCTCATCAAGTGTCCCCCCACAGCCCGGGCAGAACTCTGATGTACACTGAAGCCCGAGAACCCCTCCCCAGCTGAGCTGCCTCTCCAGGTGTGAGGGGCAGACCTGTGAGGTGTCAGGTCAGCTTCTACCTTGTGGACTGACCTCCAGGTTCCAGATGGTGGCACTGAGCCAAGCAGTCCAGAAAATAAAGGTTCTCACTTGGGAGGCAGTTGAAAATCCTCATGCCCAGGCTGGAACCCAGACCAAGGAAATCCGAACCTCTAGGGGTGGACCCAGACATTAGCATTTTTAAAGGTCTCCAGGTGACTCTAAGGCCAAGAGCCACCTGTCCCCATGCTGTGTAGGGGGAGAACAGAGCTTCTCAAACCAGCAGGCATCAGAATGCCCTGGAGGGCTGTTGATAACTGGGACCCACCTCACAGTGTCGGATTCAGCAAGTCTTGGGAAGGCCCAATAATTTGCATTTCCAACAAGTTCCCAGGTGATGCTGCTGCTGCTGGACTGGAGACCACACTTTGAGAACCACTGGAGTAGAAGAAAGGAGAGGCGGAGGAAAAGCTAAGAGTGGTTCCATGTGGCCATCGCTAAGGTGTGACTTTCTCTATTGAGCAGGGCCCACCTGATCCTATTTTTGTGTTACACATGGCTCTCAGGTATAGGTTTTCCCAAATGCACCTGCTGAGGATGGGAACATGTCTCTTCTAACATAATTGCAGCCATATAGATGGAGAATTGGGACCTTGCATTCAGGGCCCCTGGGGATGACTAGGTAGATTGTGCACTGAGCAAATCCAGGAGCTACCATTCACATTGACATGGACTGTGCCCCCGCCTCCCCCCGTGTCCTGAATTGTCAAGGCTAACAAGCTTCCCGCTGAAAGCTCAGCGTGTCACCATGGAGATTTTCACATGGCACCTCAGAAATTCTGTGCCTGCATCTGCTTTAACTTGTCTCCCCTCATCATTTCTGCAGGAACTCCATCTCCCTCGTGGTCCCCAACCCCGGGATGATTTGGGCTGGGACTGATCTGCCTTGCAGGGTGTGGGGGCCTCTCCCCTGCATGGGACCCCTGGAAATGAGTCTTGGTCCTGGGACCATGCTGCTCAGCCGGCTGATCCCAGGCAGTCAGCTAGGCCAGGGCAGGCACATGGCCCCCCTCCTCTGCCACTTCATGCTGCTGCTGATGCCTCCTCCGCATGGGAGATAAACCTGCTGGAGGAATTTGTTTTCTCTGGCAATGCTCGCTCCATCCAGCAGAACTGCGGGCTGAGTCACCAGCGCTGATTTCCTCTGAGCCCCTGTCCCCCTCCCCCATGGCCTGTTCGGGCTTCTCCCTTTCATGAGGCACTTCCCGGCCTGACGTACGTGTCCTGGGTGTTTCTGTCTTGTGATTCGGGCCCAGCTGCCACCACATTCCTTCCGTGACACTTGGCTGGTGTGAGTGGGCAGCCATGAGCTGGGGATCTTATCAGAGGGTGTTCTGTTTGGGGACTGAACACAGAGAGCTCGGCAGCCCAGAGGCCAGCTAGCAGGAGCAGAGGCCCCACACTGCCCACGAGCTCGCTCCTCCACAGGGAGAGAGGGGAGGTGGGCAGGGCACCCAGGGGAGACGGCCTCTAACCCATCAGGGGGAGCGGGGCCTTCTCCGGGTACAAAGTCACTAGGGAAAGAATGTCCAAACCAGCTGGTGCCTCCCACATTTATATCTCCAGACTAGCCCTGTCCCCCAGAATCCAGACTCAGAAATCCAGCTGCATCCTTCCCAAACCCACTTTCCTGATTTCCCCCCATGACAGCTCAGCAACTCCATCCTTTCTTAGCTCAGGCCAAAAGTCATAAATCCTGTATGGCTCTCACAGCTCGCATCCAAAGCTTCAGCACATTCTACTCATCCTTTTTTTGCACACCTGTGTTTGACCAGGTGACTGTGAAATGTCACCTGTGACTCTGACCAGGGCCAGATGGGCACTGTCTTGTCCCCCAAGGCAGAGAGAGGCACCTGCAGTCAGTAGACTTCTCCCCTGGGAGGAGAGCATCGTCCTCCAACCTCTCCCTCCAGGGTGGAGGTACCTGCGGGGTCACTGATGGTCCTGAGCTGAAACATAGGGCTAGTGACATCCTTCTTCAAGTTCTGCACTTGGGGCAAGGCCTGGGGGAGTGCTCAGGCCAGGCTACCTCCAGAGGCATCCTGAGAATGGCTATGCAGGGACCTGTGCTCTGGCCAGGAGGACCACCTCCTTGCAGGCCAACCCCATATTTGCTCCATCCCTGGATGGTAGGTGGGAGAGACCAGGAGGACAAGGCACAAAGATCGGGTCGCTTGGCAGCAGCTGAACCTCAGGAGCTGCCACCAGCTGCAATTACTTGCTTCTGCCTTTAATTTCATGTGGAGAAGCTACAGGTGATGGAAAAAGAAATTGGTTCCCATGGGCAGAATGCTTTTCCGACATGCATTTATTAGCAAAGCTTCTGAAGGTGTCACAAGCTGAACATGAGGCGGCTGCCTCTGGAAATGAGATTCACATGCAGGGTGGAAGTGGTGGATGGGAGATCAGGAGGAGAGATAGTCTGGAGAAAATTTCTGTTACAAGGGAACTTTATAGTAAGTTCAGAACTGTTTTGCAACTATCCTCCTCCCCTGGCAACCTCCTGACTTGTCCCTCCTTTGAAATCTATAGTTGCTCTCGAAGGGCCCATCCAAACAGATGTTCTCCTTCAAAATGGTGAACCAAGGAATTTTTAGTACAGGTGCACCTTGCTTCACATAGCTGATGTGTGTCTAAAGAATTACGTGTTAATTAGCTTTTTTATAAATTAAATGCTGTTTTAAGTGCACCAACATAGTATGCATTTTAAGATCATTTGAAGACCAATTATTTTTTCAAAGGTTCTCACAGCCAGATATATTCAAGTTCATGGCTCCTTCCCCAAGCAGCCTCAGAAACATGGCTGGGACAGGTTACCATTCACACCATCACAGAAATTCACAAACAGGGAAATTCAGACATATTCCTTGTGGTTTCCAAATACTCTCTCTCTTTTTAGCAATGGAACTACTTCTTCAAATGAGGTCCAACCCAGAAGCTGATGAACAAGAGAGAGAAGCACATCTCCAGTTGAATCAGGGTGGAGAACCCAAAGCTCCACCTGCCTGACACCCCATGAAGCTCCCTATGCTCCCCCATGAAGTCACCAACACTCCACGAAACCCCTGGTTTGGAAAGCATTGCTCTTAAAGTGCCACAAGCGGTTTCTCTTACCTGCAGTTTTACCTCTCAGACTCTAGATCCTCCTGCCTGAGCACAAATGTTCCTCACAGCTTCCGTTATGACAGCAAGTTTTAAAAAAGAAAGCAATTTAGCTCCCACCCCTGCATCATCAATGGAGAACACATGTGGAGCCTAAACTCAGCGGTAACAAGGTGCTCCTCTCCCACCCCACTGGCATGGAACCAGTGGAGGCCTGGTGGGGAGCTGGAGTTGCCACCCTGGACCAGCAGTAAAAAGGAGTCCCTCCCCCCACCCCCTGCAGGTCTTAATAGAGGCCAAGTGCAGAACCTGAACTTCTACCTCCATCTGACAGTAACAAGGCAACATCCCTTCTTTTGCTGCTAGAGCAATGTTGGAAGAAGACAGCTAAAACAGAAGGCTTAAGTAGGATCCAGAATCTGTCAACATCATACCCAAATTGTCTAGGTTTCCACTGAAAATTACTTATATTGAGAACCAGGAATATTTCAACTTGAATAAAAAAAAGACAATACATGCCAATACTGAGATGACAGAATGGTTAGAACTATCTGACAAAGGTTTGAAAACAAACATCATAGAAACACTTCAATGAACCATTATAAACATACTTGAAACAAATGAAAAATAGAAAATCTAAGCAAAGAAATAGAAGATATAAAGAACCAAACAGAAAATTTAAAGCTGAAAAATACAATAACTGAAATTAAAAACTCAATGATGGGCTTAACAGCAGAATGGACAAAGAATCAGCAAATCTGAGGACAGAACAATAGAAATTAGCCAGTCTGAACACCAGAGAGAACATAGATGGGAGGAAGATGTAGAGGAGGAGGAGGAGAAATAACACAGCCTCAGGGATCTGTGGGACTGTAACAACAACAAAAAATCTTTCATGTCATCAGACTTCCTGAAGGAAAGGAGAAAAAGGGCTGAGCTGAAAAAATACTCAAAGAAATAATGTCTGAAAATTTCCCAAATTTGGCAAAAGGCATAAATATACAGATTCAGGAAACTGAGTGAACCCCAAATGAGATAAACTCAAAGAAATCTATACCAAGATGCATCATAGTGAAACTTGTTGTGAAACTCTCACATCATAGTGAAAACTAAAGACAAAGGAAAAGTCTTGAAAGCAGCAAGAGAGAAATGACACCTTACCTATAGGGGAAAAACAATTCAAATAGCAGAGGATTTCTCATTAAAAACAAAACAAGCCAAAAAGAAATATTACAACATATTCCAAATGCTGAAAGAAAATAAGCCTCAGCCAAGAATTCTGTATCCAGTGAAAATATCCTTCAGGAATGGAAAAGAAATCCAGACATTCTCAAGAGAATTTGTCACCAGGAACCTAATAAAATGGCTAAAGGAAGTTCTCTAAACAGAAAAGAAATGATAAAAGAAGGCATCTTGGAGCATCAGAAACCAGGAAAGAACAATAGGAAGAGCAAAAATATAGGCAGATACATTTTCCTTCTGTTGAATTTTCTAAATTATGTTTGATGATTGAAGCAAAAATTATAGCACTATCTGATGTAGTTCTAAATGTATATAGAGGAAATATTTGACAATTATGTTATAAATGGGAAAGGATAAAGGAATGTAAAGGGGGATGAGGTTTCTACACTTCACCTGAACTGGTAAAATGTCAGCACCAGAAGACTGTGATAAGTTATGTAGATAAAATGAAATACTAGAGCAACCACTTAAAATGCTACACAAAGAGATGTACTCAAAAAACACTATAGATAAATTAAAGTGAACTTCTAAAAATTTTTGAAGTACCCACAGGATGGCAGGAAAAGGAAAACAAAGAAATAAAAAATGGAGAGAACAAACAGAAAACAAAAAATAAAATGGCATATTTAGCCCCAACATGTCAATAATTATGTTAAATGTAAAAGTTCTAAATATACCATTTAAAAGACAGAGATTGACAGAGGGGTTTAAAGACATGACCAAACTACCTGCTGTCTACAAGAAGTTCATTTCAGATATAATAATATAGGTATGTTGAAAGCAAAAGGATAGAAAAAAATGTACTGTGCAAACATTAATTAAAAGAAAGTAGGAGTAAAAACTGGTTAATACTAATTGCTGTGAGCTACTAAGAAAGAGGAGCTCTCATTCATTGTTTGCAGAAATGCAAAACAGTGTAGCCAGTTTGGAAGACACACAGTTTCTTACAGAGCTAAACACAGTTTTGCCATACAATCTAGTTATCATGCTCCTAGGTATTTACCCACTGTATTTGAAAAATTATGTCCAAACAAAAACATGCATGTGAATGTTTATAGGAGTTTTTTATAATTACTATGTCCTTTAATAGGTGAGTGGATAAACAGACTGTGGTACATTCATACAATGGCATGCTATTTAGTGATAAAAAAGAATTAACTCTCAAGCCACTCAAAACACAGATAAATCCTAAATGAACATTGCTGAAATAAGCCGGTCTGAAGAGTTTGAAAACTGTATAATTCCTTTTATGACATATGGAAACGGCAAAAGTACAGATACAGTAAGCAGATCAGTGATTGCCAGGGGTTTGGAGAAGGAGGAGGGTTAAAGAGGTGAAGTGCAGGGGATTATTTTTAAGGCCAAGAAACTATTATGTATGAGACTGTAATGGAGGATCTGTGACACTATGCATTTGTCAAAATCCAGTGAACTTCATAGCACAAGTGAATCTTAATGTAGGCAAAATTTTAAAGACTATTTAGAAGGTCAAAGGATCCCAGGATGGAATTTGAACTGTACAATCTAATTGTACTACAAAAGTATACATTTGTGTGGAAACAACCTCACTGAAGGACTTGGGGAAGAAGATGCTAACCTAAGTAAATTTAGAAATGAGTGAAAACCGTAGGGTTAAAGGCAAAAAGAACTGTACATAAGCACAGTACTCTAGTTGATAAAGTTGTTTTCTACAGGGGTATGGGTTAATAATTCTGACACAAATATACATGTATACTGGAATCAAACAATTAGCTAAATGAATGGTGAATTTTGGAAGCCAAGTTTCTCACTGTTGGAATGGGATTTTATAGTCACGGAAGGGGAAAAGACTAGAATGATCCATGGGATGATGGATTAGAGTTGTAGATATAAGTATGAACTCCTGCTTAGCCCAATATAGATACAGATAAATACATATAGGAATATTTATAGATATGTGTGTATACACAGGCTAGAATACTCGCTTAGATTTCCATGCTGTCTCAGCTGAGAGGGACTAGAAGCAATACCACCCCAGGAGCACACCTGGTGCCCAGGTCTTGATTTCCAGTACAACTGTCCAGTTAAAGAAACCAGGGTTCCCTGGGGAATGGCTGATTCTACAGCTGGGAATGGGAATATATGAGATGATCCTGGATGATTTTTAATGCCAGAGAGTAAGAAAGTACTCAAAACCAAGCCCACACAAAACAAAACATGATAATGAGAGTATGTCAAAGGGACACAAGAGCCAATGGAAAGAGCTCCCAAGGACTAAAGCTGGAACAGTTTGAGCAACAAAATAAATTAGTATTAGATTATAGCCTAGAGTATAAAATAAATATCCTTGAGCCCATATTGCCAAAAATAAATGATTGAATATATAAATGGAGATAGACAAATCTCACATGTAGAAGAATTCCAAATAATTTATGTAGATGCTCTTCTCCCAAGGACTGGAAACTTGATTCCCCCACTCTTTAAGTGTGGGTTGCACACAGTGACTATGAAAGGGGGGTGGGAGGGGTAGAGGTGGTAGGGTGTGGAGTGGAGATTAAGTTATTGTGACAAACACTATCTCAGCCAGGTAATCAAGGTTAACATCAACAGTGATATGTCATATTGATAGTGTGTGCTATTAATATATGTGAAGAGAATAGCAATTTACCTCTGTGGTCTTCCTCCCCAAAACCCATCATCCTTGTCTAATTATGAGAAAAAACATCAGACATATCCAAACTGAGGGACGTTCTACAAGATATCTTGCCAGTACTCCTCCAAACTGTCAAGGTCATGAAATATAAGGAAGGTGTGAGAAATTGTCACATCTAAGAGAATCCTAAGGAGACATGATAAACAAATGTAATATAGTAACCTGAATGGAATCGTGCACAGAAAAAGGACATTAGGTAAAAACACAGGAAACCTGAATATAGACTTAATTAATAGTAATGTTTCAATATTGGTGTAATACTTGTGACAAATATACCATACTATTGTAAGATATTAATAATAAGGGCAACTGGGCATGAGATACACAGAAACACTCTTCAGAACTTTTCTATAACTTGAAGTCTACCCTGATACAGAAAGTCTATTTAGAAAAACTTTAGAACAAATTAAATTATTAGAAACAGAGAGGAGAATTACATAATGAAAAAAGGGTCAATCCACGAAGAAGATATAACAATCCTAAATGTGTATGTGCCAAACAACAGAGTTATAAAAAATGTAAAACAAAAACTGTTAGACTTGAGAGGGAGAGAGTGTACCTAGGGATACAAAGTGGAGTGGGGGAAAGGGGGCTGGGGAGGGAGGTCAGGGATAATTGGGTGGGGGACACAGGGTATAATCACAATTTGTGGTAATGGGCATGCTGCCAGTATGGACCTGGCCATCACATCTTGTGCACGAGTGGTGACAATCAGCTTTGTACCCCATGAATATTCTTAACCAATTAAATTTTTTTAAAAAGCTGTTAGAACTGAATGGAGAAATAGACAAATTCATAATTATATAGTTGGGGACTTTAACACTCCTTTCTCAACAATTGATAGAACAACTAGGCAAAATTCAGCAAGGATATGAAAGAGCTCAACAA
Source organism: Galeopterus variegatus (assembly GCF_000696425.1). Taxonomy (NCBI): domain Eukaryota; kingdom Metazoa; phylum Chordata; class Mammalia; order Dermoptera; family Cynocephalidae; genus Galeopterus; species Galeopterus variegatus. The sequence goes on along the minus strand of NW_007726186.1, from coordinate 124,736 downwards.
CACCATCAACCAACAGGAACTCATTGACATTTACAAAGCATTTTATCCCACAACAACAAAACACACATTCTTTATAAGTGCCCACGGTAAGTATACCTAGATAGACTGTATCCTGGGTCATAAAACAAATCTTAACAAAATTAAAATAATTAAACTCATACACAGTTTGTACTCTGACCACAAATTAATCAAACTAGTAATTAATCACAGAAGATATCCAAACGTTTGAATATTAAACACACACTTCTAAGTAATTCATGGACCAAAGAGAAAGTTTCAAGGAAAATTTACAAATATATATTGAACTAATTGAAAATGAAAATACAATACGTCAAAATTTGTGGGATATAGCTCGGGCAGTGCTGAGAGGGAAATTTATAGCATTAAATGCTTATGTTAGATAAAAGGAAAAGTTTCAAGTCAATAATCTAAGCTCCTATTTCAAGAACATATGAAAAGAATATAAAATTAAACCCAAATCAAGCAGAAAAAGGAAATAATTAAGTTAAGAGCATAAATCAATGGCATCAAAACCACAAAAACAAAAGAGAAAATTTGATGAAACAAAAAGATTGGTAAGATTGACAAATTAACACTATCAAGAACAGAACAGAATATCACTACAGTCCCTACAGATAGCAAAAGGCTAAAAAGAGAATACCATGAACAACTCTACAGACATAAATTTAACAACTTAGATGAGAAGGACCAATTTCTTGAAAAGTACATATTACCACAACTCGTTATGTGAAATAGATAATTTGAATAGCTCTGTAACTATTAAAAAACATAAATTCATAATTTCAAAATTCTCAAGAAAGCAGTCTCCAGGCCCAGAAGGTTTAACTGCTGAATTCTACCAAACCTGTAAAGAAGAATTAACATCAATTCTACACAATCTCTTCCAGAAAATGGAAGAGGAATGAAAACTTCCCAATTCATTTTCTGAAGCTAGTCTTACTGTGATACCAAAACTAGACAACAATAGTATAAACAATAAAACTATAGACCAATATCATTTATGAATATCGGTACAAAAATCCTTAAAAAAATATGAGCATATAGAATTTAGCAATATGGAAAAAGAATTATACACCATAACCAAATGGAATACCAAATGGAATTTATTCCAGATATGCAACATTGGTTCAATATTCAAATATCAATCAATGTAATCCATCATCAGACTAAACAAGAAAAATTGTATGATCATATCAATAGGCTCAGGAAAAAGCATTGACAAAATAAATACTCATTCATGATAAAAACTCTCAACAAATTAGGAATAGAGGAAAACTTCTTCAGCTTGATAGAACACATCTACAGAAAACCTACAGCTAATATCATCCTTAATCGCGAAAGACCGAATGCTTTCCCTCTAAGATTGGGAGAAAGCAAGGATGTCCACTTTCTTCACCTTATTCAGCATATACTGGAAGTAATAACCACTGCAATAAGGCAAGAAAATGATATAAAAGGCATACAGTTTGGAAAGGAAGAAATAAAAGTGCCCGAGTTGCAAATGACATAATACTTTACATAGAAAATCCCAAGGAATCAAAAAAAGAAAATGTCCTAGAACAAAGTAAGTTCAGCATGACTGCAGGGTCCAAAACACCACACAAAAATAAATTGTATTTCTATATACTAGCATGATCACTAGTAATTAAAAAGATTTACAATTTACAATTGTTCAAAAAAAGAAGAAACACATGCAAATTTAACAAGACATGTAAGGACTATATACTGAAAACTACAAAACCGACAAAAGAAATCAAAGATCTAAAAAATAAAGTGACAGACTGCATTCTGGATTGGGAAACTCAATATAGTATTGATGTTAATTTTCCCCAATTTAATAGATAGGTTTAACATAATTCCTATGAAAACCCCACCAAGGGTTTTTATGGGTATTGAAAAAATTATTCCAATATTTATATCAAATAGGAAATAAACTACAATAGCTACAAAATTTTGAAAAAGAAGAGCAAAGTGGGAAGATCAGTCTACCCGATTTCTAGACTTATTATCTAGTTATAGTGATGGAGACTGTGCAGCAGCACTGGCCGAGGGAGAGACACATAGATCAATAGAACAGAACAGAGAACCCAGAAATAGACCCACACAAAAATGCCCAACTGATTTTTGACAAAGGTGCAAAAGCAATTCAGTGGAGAAAGGATAGCCTTTGCAACAAGCAGTGCTATAACAAAAAGTGAACTTTCACCTCAACCTCACACCTAATTCAAAACGATCATGGACTTAAATGTAAGAAGTGAAACTCTAAAACTTTTATGGAAAAAAAAATAGGAGGAAATCTTTGGGATTTAGGGTTAAGCCAAGAGCTCCTACACTTGACACCAATAGCTCAATCCATACAAAGAAAACTGATAAATGAGACTTCATCAAAATTTAAAACATTCTGAAAAAGACTCTGTTAAGGAGATGAAAAGACAGCGACATACCCAAGAAAAAACTGGCAAACTGCATATCTGACAAAGGACTGGTATCTGGAATATATAGACAGCTCTCAAAACTTAACAGTAAACAAACAAACAAAAAAGCCAATTAGAAAATGGCATGAAAATATATTTCACCAAAGATGTTCAACATCATTAGGCATTAGGGAAATTCAAATTATAACAACTATGATATAGTACGTATCTGTCAGAATGGGTGAAATGAAAAATAGGGACAACACTAAATGTTAATGGAGACACTGGATCTCTCACACATTGCTGGTAGGAATTTTAAATGGCATGGCCACTCTGGAAAGCAGTTTAGCAGTTCCTTATAAAACTAAATATGCAACTATCATATGTCTCAGCATTTGCACCCTTGGGCATTAATCCTAGAGAAATGAAATTTATATTCACACAGAAACCTGTACGCAAATGTTTATAGTAGCTTTATCAGTAATATCCCCAAACTGTAAACAACCCAGATGTCTTTCAATGGTGAATGATTAAACAAACAGGTCCATCCATCATCCCATGGAACACTACACAGCAATAAAAAGGAACAAACTGCTGAGACACGAAATGACCTGGATGAATCTTCAGGGAATGATGCTAAGTGAAAAAACATTCCCAAGAGGTTACATTCTGCATCCTTCCATTTATATAACATTCTTGAAATGACTAAATTATAGAAATAGAGAACAGATTAGTGATTGCCAGGGGTAAAGGACAGGGTGCAGGGAGTGAGGGGCTGAAAAAGGACAACATGTGGGATACTTGTGGGGTTGGAAATGCTCTGTGTCTTGACTATCAATGGCAGTATCCTGGTTGTGATACTGCACTATAGTTTTGAAACATGTTAGCAGTGGCAGGAATTGGGTAAAGGGTATGCGCTAATTCTGTGCATTATTTCTTACAACTGTATGTGAATCTACAATAATCATGAAATACAAACTTTAATAAAAAATGTTTTTTTGGAAAACAGTTTATATGTCTACTGTTAGGAGCCCAGCTAAATCAATTGTGGGTCATCCATACCCTGCAAGACAAGCAACTGTTATAAAGATTAAGAGAAGTCTACATGGGCCGGCCCGGTGGCGCACTGCTACAGTGTGCCGCTTGGGAGCGCAGCAGCGCTCCCGCCAAGGGGCCAAGGGTTCGGATCCCACATACAGACCAGCCGCTCACTGGCTGAGCGAGGTGCAGGCGCGACACTGAGGGTTGCGATCCGTTGCTGGTCACGAAAAAAGACAAAAAGGAAAAAAAAAAGAGTCTACATGAAGGGCCTCGAATCAGGGCTGGGTAAAAACAGCAGGCATAGAAGACTATGGACATGTGATTCTTTCTCTATGAAACAAGACTGATTTGAAGTATGTTTGTACATGCACACAGAGAAAGATGTGGGCAGGTAAACTGTAAAGTGTTTACAGGGATTCCTCAGAGGAAAGGGATTGGTTGGAGAACACACTTGTAACTTGTACCAACAACCATGCTAAACAAATAACAAAAATCACTTCATTTTACAGATTAAGAAACTGAGGCTTAACAGAGGTGAAAACAATGGCCAAGGTCACCGAGCTGGGAAGAGGCTCAAAGCTTGGCTCCAAACCCAGACCTTCTGACTTGGAATGCCGAGGCAGGAAACCAGCGGGGGCCTCCTCCAGGCCTGCTGCTGTTGTGTACTTGAGAGGCTGCAGATAAAGAGCTCCCAGGAGAGGAAGAACCTAGGACAAAGAAGACCTGCAGGGAAGCAGAGAACAGGAAACGGGGCTGGCTGGGGTTTTCCCCGCCTTCTGGTGCAGACAGCACTGGGAACCCAGCAGAGGAGCAGGGTGCCAGGGAGTCTGGATTTCAGGAGACGCCCAGCTACTGTACCAGGCTGTGCACTGGGCAGCCACAGTCCCTGTCTTCCTGGGTCTCACCATTTAGGCAGGAGACAGACCACAGTCAAGTCACCAGGGTGCAGTATGATCCTGAAATCAAAACTCATTGAGCCCCTGCCTCTACTGGAGGCCTAGAAGAGCCTCAAAGAGACCACCTTTAACTAGGGCCCTGAAAAAGGATGAGGAAGGGTGTGCTGGGTAGAGTTGACTTCAGCATGGACAGAAGCTTAGAGGCAGAGGGGTCACTAGTGGCTGAAACCAGTATGCCTGGCCAGAAGTGGGACATGAAGCCAGGCAGCCAGTGGGCTCCCGTGTTGACACTGCCTTGTTCTGCAGGCTCTTGGGAGCCATGGGAGGTGTGCACATGGGAAAGTCACAGGTGGGTGTGTGTTTCTGGAATGAGTTCTGGCAGCAGGTGAGGGAAAGGGAAAGGGGAGAAGGCAAAGAAATACTGGAGGTGCAGCTAAGGCAACCTGTGATAAGACAGAGGCCTGGGGAACAAAAAGGCAGGAATGGATTTGGGAAATACTTTAGAAAATGTATTTGAAATATATCCGAGGAATATTTTGTAAGCAGATCGGACAGGACGTGGTATGGGTCACCTTTGTTGATTTTTGGTTACCCAGCAGCCATGATGCCCTCTCTGGTCACAATCCCTTGATTTCCTTTGATGACATTTTGAAGGGGCTCTCAGCCGAGGAGCTCTGCCCATGACCCAGGTTCTTTACCTTCTGCCCTGAGACGCTGACTCTTGAGAGAAGGAAACAAGTGTGAGAAGAGCTGGTGGAATTCCCCCCCCACACAGCTGCAGAGCCCTGAGGCTACCTCTCCAGAATTCCCTTCAAGCCCATGACCCTCCCTTCCTCTGCAGCCCCTTCCCACAGCTACTCCCAAAGGGCCTTGGTGCTAGGTGGGCTGTGGCGGGTTGGAGACAGGGAGGAATCCCCTTGGCTCTCCATCCTAACTGCTCTTAGAAGATGCTTTAGGCATTCTCTTGGGCCTTATGGGTTTCCTCTGCATTGTCTCCACATGGTCTGATTTCTGCTAGATTTGAATCATCTGTTAACACCAACAAACTCAACAAACATAACTCAAAAGTTAAAGAGTTTCTGTGACCCAGCCTCCCAGAGTGTGTCCCTGATGGTTTCAAGGAAATGTTGTATCTGTCCCACTCTGAAGCACTGGGTTGAGATGTCTTACTTGACCGTGAGCGCACAGGGCCATTTAAATGTTTATGAAATGCTTAATTCTCCCAAGTACCAGAGGACCTGAATGGTGATGCCTAAATGTACTTGTGGATGGCACTAATTGCCTTCAGGACTTTGGCTAAAGCTGCCCTGGAAGGGAAGGGGCGGGAGGAACAATGTTGTCACCCTCAGAGGACTTCAGGTGGTGGGGAGGGGATATAAGGGGGCTGAGGAATGTTGAGCACCTTTGATGTGCTGAGTCTCAAGTTCTCACAACAACGCTGAGGGATACCTGTTCCTTACTATCCCCATTTTACAGACAAGCAAACCAAGATTCAGAAAGGCCAGATGCTAGTAAGTGGCAGACTGAAGGAAGAAATGCAGGTGTGTCTCATGTCAACTCATGAAGCTTCCACCACGTCACAGGGACTCCATGAAAGGAGGGTTCAAGAAGAGAGAAGGTGATCTCAGTTCTCCAAATCCCACTGCCCAGCCCAGGCATAGTGTCTAAAGCACCTCTGGGAGAATCAAGCTCTGTGCTGCACCGTTAAGTGATAAGGCTGAAAGCTACTATTACGAGATGCTAAAGCAAGTTGTAATAAAGAGGTTGAGAGCCAGAGAGGATTGGGATGGGAGACCCGGCCTCCTGCCTCCCAGGATCCCATGGAGCTGTTCTTGGTATCAGGATACTGTGGGAACAGACTTCTTTAATTCATTTTTTAAAATTGACAAATGAAAATTGTATATATGAATGGTGTACAACACAACGTTTTGATATATGTATACATTGTGGAATGGCTAAATCAAGCTAATTAACATGTATCACCTCACATACGTTTTTGTGTGTGTGGTGACAACACTTAAAGATCTACTGTTAGCAATTTTCAAGTAAACAGTGCATTATTATTAACTGCAATCACCATGATTTACAATAAATCTCTTGAAGTTATCCTCCAATCTTACTGACATTTTATGTCCTTTGACAAATATCTTCCCAATCCACCCTCCTCCCCTGTCCCCAGTGACCACATTCTACTCTCTGCTTCTATGTGTTCAACGTTTTTAGATTCCGCATATAAGTGAGATCATGCAGTATTTGTCTTTCTGTGCCTGGTTTGTTTCACTTAGCATAATGTCCTCCAGGTTCATCCATGTTGTCTTAAATGACAAGATTTCCCTCTTCTTTAAGGCTGAGTAGTATTCCATTGTGTATATAAACCACATTTTCTTTATCTACACATCCATGGATGGACACTTATGCTAACTCCATGTTGTAGGGAAAGTGAAGGAAAATGTTCAGGGCCTCTCAGGTGTTCAGAATCTTGCCGAGCATTTGCTGTAAATATCCACGTGCACCCAGGTGTTCCTTGGTTACTATCTGATGTAATTGCGTATGGGCACCCAGGTGTCCTGGGTTATGGACTTAAGTATAAAGGACGAGTGGCTCTGATTCACAGGGACCCCCACCCCCGGGATGCCCCTGGGGGGGGCCACGGGGAGGCTACCACTGCTGCTGCTGGAGGCTGTTGCTGCCAGTGCCCCCGGGATGCCCTGAGAGGCCACCACCACCACTGCTGCTGTTGCTACTGCTGAGGACTGAGCTTGTGTCATCTGCCAATGGCTCCTGGGATCTTTCCCAATTACATAGCATGGACCTGCATGTGAGGGGTCTGTGACTCAGCCTGGCATGTGAGGGGTCTGGTGACCCAATCTGTACAATGGGTTTGAAGGGTCTGCCCTAGGCCTGAAAATACAAATGGAAAATTTAGTGTAACTAAAATAATGAAATGGTTTGGATTTAGCTATGGCCCTAACCCTACAATTGGTGTAGTCCCCTAACAATACACATGTCTTGACTATTGTGAATAACGCGTAATGAACATGGGAGTGCATACATCTCTTCCACATAATGAGTTCTTTTAATTTTTTGAAAAACCTACATAATGGCTGTACTAATTTACATTCCCACAAACAGTGGGCAGAGTTCCCTTTATTCCATACCCTTACCAATGCTTGTTGTCTTTAGTCTTTTTGATAATAACTATTCTAACAGGTGCGAGGTGATATCTCGCTATGGTTTTGATTCGCATTTCCATGATGATTAGCGATGTTGAGCACCTTTGCATATATCTGTAGGCTATTTGTATGTCTTCTTTTGAGAAATGTCTGTTCAAGACCTTTGCCCATTTTTTAACACATTTTTTTAATGTGTTTTCTTGCTATTAAGTTGTTTGAGTTCCTTATGTATTTTGGATAGTAACCCCTTATCAGGTGCATGGTTTGCAAATATTTTCTCCCATTGCATGGGTCATCCCTTCACTATGTTAATTGTTGCCTTTGCTGTGTACCATTTTGATCTCAGAAGTAGGACACATCTCCTTTTGGAGAATCCATCATGCTCCAATGACTCTGTTCTCTGAGTGCTGAGCCCCTTTGCCTACCCACCTACAGAGGAGGGCTTCTGGCATCTGCACAATAAAACCCTGTCCTCCTAGCCCCAGATCACTGGATTTAGGGCTGCATACCTAACCCAGGCTGGACCAGTCAGTGTGTGGGTAAATCTGACTGGTTCTATAAAGAGAGGAGACATAAACTTAGGAGCTGTGCAATGACCATCTTTCCACTACCACATGCACAGAGCAACTCAGAAGATGAGTTGGTAGAGAGGAACAAAGGCAAGAATATATGTGGCTTTTACAAGAGACAGAGAATAGCTTCCTCTATTTCTGGCACCTTCTAGGCCTTGTTCCTGCTTCTCTTGAGACCCAATTGTTGTTTCAACTTGGTTCCGAAGAGCACTCAATTCCGTCCCAATGAATTTCATAGGTGTGTTTGAAGTGGGCTTCTGTCACTTTTGACCAAAAGTGTCCTGACAACCTGAGATGATGAGAATGTATCCTTTTGAAGCAGTAGATTTTTATTACTCAAGGATTTTCCCCAAGGATCCCACAGGGGCTGGAGAGAGAAGGAGCCAGCCCTCTTATAACCAATTGAGGTTGATAGCTTCATTCTGACACGTCTATGATGGTTAATTTTATGAGTCAACTTGCCTGGGCTAAGAGATGCCCAGATATCTGATAAAACATTATGTCTGGGTGTGTCTGTGAAGGTGTTTCTGGAAGAGATTAGCCTTTAAATCAGTGACAGAGTAGAGAAGATCCACCCTCACCTATGAGGAAGGGCATCATCCAATCTGTTGAGGGCCTGGAGAGAACAAAAAGGTGCAGGAAGGATGAATCTTTTCTCTCTCCTTAAGCTGGAACATCCATTTTCTCCTGCCGTTGGACATAAAGCCTCCTGGTTCTCAGGCCTTTGGACTTGGACTAAATTCTATCACCAGCTTTCCTTGTTCTCCAGCTTGCAAATGAGAGATTGCGGGACTTTTCAGCCTCCAAAACCATGCAAGCCAATTCCCATAAATTTTGTCTTATATATATTTATATATCATATTGGTTTTGTTTTCCTGGAGTACTCTAATACATCATCTTGGTCAATTTGAGATGCTGTAACAAGATACTATGAACTGGGTGGCTTAAACCACACACATTTATTTCTCACAGAGGCTAGAAGTCCAAGATCAAGGTACTGGCAGATTCAGTGTCTGGTGAGGACCAGCTTCCTAGTTTGCAGATGGCTGTCTTCTCATTGTATCCTCATATAGTGGAGAGAGAGAGCACTAGTCCCTTTCTCTTCTTATAATGACACTAATCTCATCACAGGGGCTCCAACTCATGACCTCCTCACCTAAGTCCCCCCTTCCAACACCTAACGGCCCTGCCTCCTAATACCATTCCAATGGGAGTTAGGGTTTCAACATTTGCATTTTGGGGGAATGCAAACATGCAGCCCATCACATGACGTGAAGTGAAAGAGTTAAACTGCAACGACATTTGTCACAATAATTAAGTTCTATCAAAATTAAGCAGGCATCACTCTCCCTATGATAACTGAACCTTTCAATGTCAACCCCAAGGACTCATACACAGCTTCTGGGTGTAATTCATCTGTCGAGACTGTTCTGTATTAACCTACTAATCTATGTATGGCTAATGACTCAGGACGGCATGTTGACCTTGACTTCACTTGAAAGTTTTCATCATGACTGCCTTCCCAAATAAAGAGTAGGCATTGCAAGGGGGTGGCTTATCATAACACTTATTTCCCTCTGCAACTTGACTCAAGTATTTAAAGCATTCTGTATTATCCCTTGGCTGGTATTTTACAATCCTTCCTTGGATCCTCTCCATAAGTCATGGAACCCACCAACTCAGGAGCTGGCTCTAGCAAGCCTTCTACCCGCAGCAGCAACACATCTTACCTTCCTTCTGCAGTCACGCCCGCCCATGGCTGAACCACTTGTGTGCTCAGTATGGGGACAGGCAAACAAGTCTTCACCTGTCCTCATGGGAGAACCCTCCCAAGAGCCCTGACTCCCAGTGTTGTCAGACCCCTGCTTGGCACCCAGGGAAGACCCGAGGAAGCCAACAGTGGCAAGAAGTTGGTGGGGGGCTGTTCTGAGTTGCACATACACCCTTTTCTATAGGAGTGATCAAAGGAGCATGTTCATTGCCAGCTGCAGCAAGGAACAGGGAACTTGGCTCTTCCCCCTTTCTGTTAAGTCTCAGAGGTGGCCATGGGGCAGATGGTCCCCAGTGGCTGTGTGCATCAGGGTTGCAGATCAAGGCTCACACTGTGACCAGAGGCCTGAGGACCACCCTGGGTTCAGTATGTGTAACCTCAAAGCAAAGACTTTGCCTTTTATTGGAAGCCCCACGCAAATCACAAGCCTCCAGAGGCGCTTATTAAGTGCCTGTTTCTTCTTTGTCTACTTAGATGCTAGACCGAAGAGCTACATTTTTAAATTTCAACAACTGATTTATATCCTGCTCATTTCCCGAAAAGATGACAATAAAACCACAGGTACAGTATGGCCAGGAACATTTAACCAAGACAAAGGAGGGGAACAAAGGTAGAGAATTATGCCAGCCTCAGCCTTTCAGGAAGGTACAATCTAAGATTTCATTCTCTGGATGTCTTTAAACTTCCCCAAGATGTAAGGGCTACTTTCCTTTATTTCTGCTAAGCTCCTCCAGCTCCATCTGAAAGGCAGCCCCCTTCCTTGTGACTGGGCTTGGAGGGCCAGTTCCCACTTAGGGGAATTGTTCTGTTGCAGGCTGGACTGCAGCTGAGGCTGTGGCTGGCTTTTGTGCTGTCATTCGACAGCCTTCTGCATGGCTACCTGTACTCTCCCGGCTGTGGCTGCAGAAAGCCTGGGTAGGATTGTGTTTCTTGGCTGAGTCTGCATACTGGTGACAGATTACCCAAGCTGTGCCTTGGCCCTAGCTCGTGGAGCTTTCTCATCTCCCTCCTGGAAAAAAGGTGAAAAACCAGACTGAGCTGCATCACGGGCCATTGTGCCTGGCACCGTGGTGCCCAGATAAGCAAAGCACTTTGTGCCCTCAGGAGGCAGACGCAGCCCCAAATAGTGTCTAGAAGTGAAAGGGGAAAGGAAGGGGTAAAAAGTGCTGAGTGTGGGCTTTTCAGGGAGCCCTCTATCTTCAGGGTTCCTCCAGGATCCCAGAGCACAGTAGACAGGGCCCCTGTGCTGGCATCACCCACACAGGAGAGAGGCCAGAGGGGACTTCCTTTAAACTCCATCCCCTTCTACTGACTCTCTTTCAACCTGAAAAACAAAACACAGAAAAGTTTCCTTTTGTCACTGTCAATGGAGCATGGTGAAATCTGCGACGAGAAGGGGCTGGAGCCATCCCGTGGCTGTGCTCCTATCTCATGGCCATCACCTGAAGGCACAGAACACAGGCTTCACACTTTTCTTCTTCCATATGTTTCTTGGCTTAGTTTCCTTGGACCTCTCTGGGTCTCATTTTTCCTTATTTAAAATAATGTTGATAAACAATAGCCACTGCCTAGGATTTGGAAATTAAATGGAGTAAAATAAAAAAATATGTAAATAACACACATATGTTGACATATACATCTATGTGTAGACACGCTGCATTCCCTCTGCATTTCCTCCCTGCAGAGCTGGAGTGCTCTTGACTCTGACTCCCCGGCCCAAGTGTGGCTCATGTCCCCATGGCAGGGACAGCTACCCATGGTGGGGCCAGCCTCTTTCCTCCCTCGCCTGCCCTACCCCAGTCTGGCAGCAGCTAAGGCCCCTTGGGACAGGCCTGAGGTCTTCAGCTTGTCCTGGATGGGAACTTGAAGGCCTGATCACGAGCTGAGTGCTCCCCTTGTGGGCCTCAGGCCTGGAATGCCCGCTCATGAAACCCCAGCCTGCTGACCTTTTGGGCACGGTGTTAAGTGAAGCTTGCCTGTGCCTTGGAGGCTGGGGATGGTGGGCCCTTGCAGTGGCAGGAAATGACAAGACCACATGGCTGTGCCATCTACCCTGGCTTCCTCCCAGCTTTTCTTTGCCCTCCCCTTCAGCATCCTCACCCCCAAGCACATTGCCTTGCCCATGGCTGGCAGTCAGATGGCAGCAGCGGCAGCAGCAGCGGTGACATTTCCTGAGCTCCCCCTTCACCATCACTCTCTCTGGGTCTCTCCTGCCTCACTGGCTGTGCCTCCCCGGTCTCTTGGGCTGAACCCCTCATCTTCCCAGCCTTGACCTGGCTTGTGGCTGGCCCAGTTGCTCTCTTGCCTGCCCCTACTCTGTCTCCTGCTTGGCACCTGCCACCACTTGCCATGCAATGGATGTGTGTGTCATTGTGCTGTGTCTAGAACTTAAGAGGCAAGTAGGCAGACGAGGCGTGACACAGAGGAGTGCTCAGGAAATGGGTATTAAACGAATGAATGGATGAGGACACAGAGGCTCAGAGAGGACAAGTAATTTGTCCAAAGCCACAGAGCTGGAAAGTGGTGGAAGGAGGGCTTAGACCCCTTTGGCTCCGACTCCTGGAGACCCTGGTATCTGAACTGCCATACCAACTACCTACCCCCTGTTCAGACGTCCCTTTTCTTTGGCCTGCATGCCTTACCTCTGCTGTCAATCACCCCGTATTCCCCCACCCCCATCCAGCCTGCATCACCTAGGGGCACCAGGGGGGCCCAAGGGGCCTTGACAGCCCAACTTGTGGTCTTTCTTAAGCAAACCTGGTGAAGAAGAAAATGACCATGTCACCCATAAGCTGGAGCATCCAAGCAGGAGCTCAAGGGGGCCTCCTCCTGCTGGCACCTCAAGAAACCCTGCAGCCCAAGCACGGGCAGCCTTTTGAAGACAAGCAAGCCAGCTCTACCTGTCTTTCAGATTTGGAATCTAGGTCACTCACTGCCTCCCCTCCGCCTTTAGAAGACAAGCAGGATATCTCCTAGGGTTTTGGAGAAAGAGAGGGAAAAACAAGGAAAAATGTTTCAATGGAACCCACACTCTGCCTGCTGCTGTCAGGAACACTTCATTTTGGAGCCAATATAATTTATGAGATGCAAATGGATTTAGCATTAAATAAGAAAAAAAAAAACTTGGAAAAAGTACAAAGTGCACCTCACACCCTATACTGAGGCATGTTTGGGGCTCCATTAATCATCTCAGACAAAAGAGATTTAATCTCAGGCTAGCTGGTCTGGAGAGTGCCCGCGTCTCTTCCCCAGCCCGGGAGGCTGCCCAGAACAGCGGGCGCTGGCTGCAGGCCTGGCCTCTGCGCAGGCTCCCGGCCCCCGGTACACCACACTTGTGCTTCACCCTGTCTGAGTCACACAGTAGATGAAATTACAGAGGTTTCTGCACATGATGAATCAGAAAGCAGGATCAAGCCAAATATTTGGACAAGCCTTGCCCCGCATGCAGCAGGATGGAGATTTAGCAGCCAGCAAGCAGCCTGCTAGCAGCAAGCCCAGAGGGCAGGCTGCTGCTTCAAAGGGAATTAGCTTGGATCCATAAAGGCGCCCTGCAGTTGCATCTCGTTTGTGGCCAGCACCAGGGAAAGGGGCCCAAGAGCATCGCAGGGCCCCGAGCTGTGATTCAGTCTTGTGCTCAGCAGAGGGGGTTTGTCAGGGTATAGAGTGCAGGGTGAGGGGTGTGGGTGGGGGGAGGAGATGGTTCGCTTTGAGTCACCCCATCCGCCTTCTCTTTCTGGGAGTCATCAGGCAGCATTTCCTGCAGCAGTGAGGAAGCCACGTGGCACTCTCACCTCTCCTGCTGGCCCTGGTGGGGGATGCAGCAGTCGTGGTGGCCACAAAATGGGGAAGGAAGTAAAGCCCTGAGTCCCCCGGCAAGGCTTTACTGCTTCGATGACTTTTACCAGACACATAATTGCTACCCTTTGGATCTTCAAAGCTAGAAGTTTTTCAAGGCTGTCCAGAACAATAAAACCAGTAATAACAATGCTACCTTAGGTTTGTCTGGGATCTTTTTTTTTTTTTTAATTAACTTTTGAAAGTGCTCAACATTTTGGGGTTTATTTTAAGCTACTTCTTCCCTTTCAGGGAAGCTTCCAGGCACTGAAATAGTCTGCATGGAAAAAAACAAACAAATCCATACAAGTAAACTGTGCACGTCGATGAATAGCAGCAGTAGCTCACACATGCTGTAGGCTGACCGTGTGCTAGGTGGGCCCCTGGTCAGTGCTTCACATGAAAATGTCTTGACCGAGCCTCATGAGAATCTCTGTGAGGTGGATACTATGATTTTTCCATCTTGCAGATGTAGAAACAGTCTCGGGAGCTTATATAACTTCCTAGGGCCACAAGGCCAGCAAGTTGCACAGCCTGAATTGAAACCCACGCAGTCAGACACCCAGCTTATATTCTGCCTCCCAACAGGTTTAAGCAATACCTACAGTTTCGAGCCCTTCACAAGTGCTCAGACGTTGATGAGGCCAGATTTGATGGTTGCCTTTGGGACCTGGCCCTCTCTCCAAGCTTGAAGAAGGCTGCAGGGTGTTGGCTTCTTCAGAGGCCAGGCAGTTCTAGCAGGTTAACCAGCGACTAGCCCACGTGAGCAAGCCCTGCTTCCTTGGAGACGAGGCTCAGCAAAGACCTTCCTACCCGGGCACCCTCTGAGACAGCAAGGCTGCTGAGCCTGTGTCAGGGAGTAGAGAAAAGGTCTGCCTTCCAGAGTCACAGAGCCCTGGCTCAGAACCTGGCTACACTCACTAGCTGTGGGACTACTCAAGTTACTGTTGCTGCACAAAGTCCCGAAACTTGGTGGCATAAGATTCCTATTTATTATGCTCACAGATTCTGTGGGTCAGGAAGCCAAACAGGGCACAGCAGGATCTATTTGCCTCCTGGTGTCTGGGGCCTCATCTGGGACATGCGAAGATGAGGAGGTGGGTATTGTTGACTCCATAGCTGGGGACTAGAATCACTTGGAGATGCCTTTACTCACATGTCCGGTGGTTGATGCTGGCTGTCGGCAGGACCTCAGCTGGAGCTGTCACCAGAATACATACATGTGGCTCCCCATGTGGCCTGGGCTTCCTCACAGCATGGAGGTCTCAGGGTAGTCAGACTTCTTACATAACCATTGTATTAGTTTGTTAGGGATGCCCAAATGACATACCACAAACAGGGTGGCTTAGAACAACAGAAATTTATTGTCTTACAGTTCTGGAGGCTAGAAATCCAAGATCAAAGTGTCTGCAGGGTTCGTTCCTTCTGAGACTATGAGGGAAGATCAGTTCCAGGCCTCTCCCCTCGGCTTGTAGATGGCTGTAAAGACCCTACCTCCAAGTAATGTCCCCTCTGAGATACTGACAGTTAGCACTCCAACATGTGGATTTGGGGAGGTGACACAATTTAACCTGTATCAACAACTCAGGGCTCCAAAGGCAAGTGTTCCAAGGGAACCAGGCAGAAACCACATGGCCTTTTCTGAGTATCCTGAAAAGTTGAGCCTCATTCTACTTGGTTTCAAGCAAGTCACTAAGATTAGCCCAGATTCAAGGGGAGGGGACAGAGATCCCACCTCTTGGTTGGAGAAATGTTAAATTTGTGAATTTTTTTTTCTTTTTTTGAGAAAGCAAATCTTAGAGTGGTCAGGTAACCCAGAGTCCGACAGTTAGTAGCTGGCAGGGCCAGGGTTGGATCTCAATGTGGCTAGGTTTTAAAACATCCCCAAGGACATTGTGCAAGTTATTTAATCACTGTGAGCTTTGATTGCCTCATCTATGAAAGGTTGATAATGTACTCAATTCACAGAGTTAAGTATTGAATGAAGTAAGTTATATAAAATGCCTGGCACACTGCAGGAGGTCAATCAATGGTAGTTAACTCTTCTTCTCATTAACGTTAGCCTGATATGAGACACGATGACAAGAGATTTTGGGGGTAGGAATAATGGAAAAGCACCAGATGGTAAGTCAAAAATCTCTGGATCTTAACTTGAGCTGTGGATGCTGACAACTGCTAACATTTATTGAAGGTGTATGATGTGTCTGGTACGGAGGTGGGAATTTCCACATTTGATCCCATTTGAACTTCACACCAGCTAGCAAAGGGTAGAACTCAGATTCGAATCCATGAGCCATTGCACTGAATCTCCATGCTATCCCACCTCTGACCCACAATCTGTAAGTTTTTTTCAGCTATAACAACATATAACTCATAATAATGCAGCAGGCACAAATGCCACGGTCCTTGTTCTCACATGTGGAGGATTCAACTTCATTTCTTTTCTATCTAAACCTGCTTCCTATCTTTAGTCCACATTTCTCCCTGATGATTAAAAAAAAATGTAATCTAGTCATTTTCTTGAAAACCCAGGTGAATTCAGGGATTTCTCAATTTAGGTTAGAGCTTGTTGAAATTTAGGGTTTTCTCCCTGAGATGACATCTCGGTTCTACATGGGATTTACAGATCATCATGTCCGAGACATGCCTGGTTCATGATGATAGTAGACACTACTAGATTTTCCCAAGTCCCATTCCATTTTCTTCCTCTTGAGTACATGGAAGACTGCATTTCCCAGCCTCCTTTGCAGTTAGGTTAGAGTCATGTGATTAGTTCTGGACCAGGGGATAAAGGGAGAGAGAATGTATGTCGTGTCCTGCTAAGGCAGTGAGAAGCTCTCTGGGTGACCTTCCAGTCCTCTCTTCCTCTGCTGAGGCCAGCCTAGAGATTATAACTAAAATGGAGTGGATTGGATCCCTGAATCATGGCTTGGAAGGGAGCTACTCAGGAGACCCTCCAGACATGCAATGGATTGGACCACAATGGAAGAGAAACAAACTTTTATGTATCAACTGCTATTCAGGGGGTTGTTTGTTACAACAGCAAAGCCTACCCTATGCTGACTATAACAAAATTTGTCCTGTGCTGGACCCTCCTGAGATGTGCAATGTTCAGCATTAACTATCAACATTTATTTCCACTGGTATCTGTTGAAATAACCAGCATGTCCCTGTGTCATTGTCTATGGGACTGAACATATCCCCATCTGTTCCCTGACTTGAACAGCCCACTCTGCCACTGATGACTGTGTCTTCTTGTCATGTGGAAATTAGCCACTAGCCTGGGCCACTGGTTTCCATTCTCTGCTTACTGTCATATCCATCTCAGGAGCATAAGAGGTCTTGGCTGTTCTCCCAATCTCTGTAGGACTGCTGGAGACACAGTCTAGGCTTTCTCACTCTACTGTCCCCACAGCCATCTCTTCTCAACTGCTCTCCTACCAGGAGGCTGGTAAAAGGTTTCCCTACCCTTAGATCTCCCCAAACTCATCTAGGGGTTTCTTGGTCTGCATGGCAGGTTGCTTATATGGCCTCTTCTCCTGTCCTCTTCCTATTCTACTGTCTGAGAAATAAACTTTATGCTCCAATTTCTTCAGAATTCTTTAATTTCTCTTTGAAACTCAAGAAACTTTTCTCTCTCAAAAAGCCTCCCTCTTACACAGCAAAATCCTTGATTTACATGATTATTTTCTCTTCTACATATTTTAAAAGTTCTTGGTATTTGTATTTTGCTGCATCTTTTCTTTCCCAGAGAAAGAAGACCTCTGGAAGAATCAGGGAATAAGAATAAGGAAATATTGGGAGAGGTGGAAGGAAGATCCTGAATATTTATCTCTGAATATGAATGTGCTGCAATAGTAAAAAACATTTTCATCGTGCTGATGTGCTTTACCCCACTTAAAATTCACAACAGCCCTGTCATATAGAAATTACCTATCTTTTTTACAGGTGGCTAAAGGGGATAAGGAAATTCAGTGGCTTGTCCAAGATCAAGTAGCAATGCCTAGCCCTGGGGAGGGTGGTCTTTCTTCAGGACATGTGTCGACACAGCTAGAAAAAGAAGGAGAAACCAAAGCCAACTGCCTGGAGCCAGTACAAGCTGGGGCAAGCTCCAAGTGTGTGACTGTGCCCAGCAAAACCTCAAGAATCGTCAAAACTGGGATGGTTATGGGCATCCACAGCTACAGGCTTCAAAGAAAGAGAAAGGTGAGCTCCAAAAGAGGAGACACTTTGCTCTTGTCGGTGCTGTATCCCTGGGTTCCAGAGCAGCATCTTGCCCACAGCAAGGGCTCGAATGATATTTATCAAATGAGTGAATCAAGTAAGAAGTAGGATCTGCTCTCAGATGCCTCATCATTCGGCTGAGAAAACCAGTTTCACAAAGAGGGAAAATAGAAGAGCAGATTAAGTGCTAAACCAGACAAAAGTAACTCTAAGCAAATATGATTCAATGAAGAAAAAATATAATTCTGTGAGTGAGACCACCTGGATATCATAAACATCTCCCATCTGCATCCCACTTCTGAGGTTGCCTCTTCAAGCAGTTGTGATATACTGGGAGGTCCATTTTCTATGAGGGCTGGTGTGAGAATTTCTCTTAAGGGGAGATTCAGTTTGTTGGGAAAATATGTTTTTAAGCAAATTGGGATAAAGAGGAAGTCTAAAGGGTGAGCTCAAGCTGCAAAAGACAGCAGCTTCAGAAAGGGACAGGGATTGGAAATTTCCACCAGGAAACCCTGGTGGGTGAAGAGCAGTAGGGTCAGATCCTGAAAGAAATGTGTCTTAGTCTGTTTTGTGCTGCTGTGACAGAATTTGACAGACTGGGTAATTAATAAATGAACATACATTTATTGGCCCATGGTTCTTGAGGCTGGGAAGTCTAAAATTGAGGAGTGGCATCTGGTGAGGGTCTTCTCGCTGCATCATTGGAAGGCATCACCTGGTGGGAGGGCAAAGAGCGCGAGCAAGAGGGGATGAACCCCCTCCTGAGATAACAAACCTGCTCCGCCATAACTGTCTTAGTCCATTCATGAAGGTGGAGCCCTCATGACCTAAACACCTCTAAAAGGTCCCACCTCCCAATACCATCACAATAGAAGTTAAATCTCAACCTGAGTTTTGGAAAGGACAAGCATTCAAACCATAGCGAGATGGGAGGGGCACGTCAAAAGCCCCACAGTGAGATGATGAAGAAGGCACTTTGGAGAAGAGGCTTTTTCTGAGTGAAAATAATGTGCATTGTATGATGTCCCTTCACCAAGCACCACAGAAGCCTCAGTGAGATCACAAAATGCCTGGACAGGTTGGATTTCTCATGGTGAGAGTGAAGGACGCAGGACGTCCAATTCCTGGCTGGAGTGGAGCTGGAACAGTCAAATGCATGTGACCTCACTTCTCTGGCAAGATTGGTGTGAGGGTTAAAAATGTGGGTACTTAGTACCTGGATTAGGTTCTGGAAAAATAAGGACCGAAGGCTAAGCTCATTCATTCTATGTGGTATCTACCCAGTCAGTGCAAGCTCACGGCATAGATGCTGCCATTCTTCCAGGCTGTGCCCGTGGCAGACATTATCAGTGGATTGCAGCACGCTTTCTCACTGAGGCCAGACTAACACCCAGAATCCTTCTCGACGTTGCTCTCCAGGTAGCCACTACCGACGGAATGCAGTCGACAGGTGATTAAACCAGTCTGCCTTCCTTGGCCTGAGCCAGGGGCCTTGGGCTGGTGACCCAAGAGCTGGATGTGACCTGGAAATGAAGTATTTTGTTGTTTGTTTTCCTTACATAAGGTATGATTTAGCTGATGACATTTTAAATTGGGAATTTCACATAAATATCCAGATATCCGGCTTCTCTTGAAAAACTGGAGTGTCTGACACACTGAGCCTGCTTTCCCAAATGGCAACAATCGCCTGTAGTTTAGCTGTCATTGTCTGAAGTTTCTATAAACACTTAAGAGCCTGCCTAGAATGGCACCATAACGCCTACCTCAGAGGTCAGAAACTGAGGCAGGAACAGGTCCAGCTGCCTTGGGCATCCTTGCTGGGTGAGGGTCTCTGCAGCCCACCCCAGGTCTAAGAGGCGGGTTTCTGTTCAGCACTTGTGCACACACATGGTGTGAGAGTATAGATTTGAGCTCAAGAAAAGGAAAGAAAATGCTTGCTCTTTGTCCTCGCTGTTTCAAGGAGTTAAAAGATGAAGCTAATTAGAGTAGAAACGTTGGCTGCAGTGCCATGGTAAGAGGGGGCCAGGGCTTCTCTAATAACATACACTTCAATGGGGTGAAGATTTAAAACAAAACAAAACTAAACTAAACTAAAGCCAAAATAAACCAACAAACAAAAGCCCCCAGCACCAAGACACAAAGCCTGAAAGGCAGATGCCATCCAGGTCTCCCCTCCTCAGCTCACTGGGCAGCTTCCTGTCACCTCTGGTAACAGAGGAGTAGCTCTGCAGACCAAACACTCAGAGTTTTCTGACCTTGGCTAAAAGACCCCTCTGACTGACCCCCCTCATCCTGGGAACATCTGCTGTGCTTCCTGCAGCTTTGGGGGAAGAGCATTCCTGGGAGCCCGGGATGTCCAAGCTGGCCCTGAGGCTACAGCTGGGGATGCTGGTGGGGACATTGCTGGGGTGGAGGAGGGGAGGAGGCGAGATGCTCCGTGAGGAAGGGGTCTGTCCAGCAAGGACAGATGAGATGGAGGGACTGAAAATAACCAAGCCTGGCCCTGACTTCAAGGAGCTCATGTCTGGTAGAGGTGAGAGAAATGTTGGAAAAACAGATGCAAGTCCTACAGATTCTCTGAGCCCTCGGATCCCTGGCGCCACCAGCCAGCCCCTCGGCTGTGCTCCCTGGGCTGCTTTCCCCAGACTGACTGGCAGCAGACACGCGGCCCACGTCCCCAAGGGCTGGCTGTGCCAGTGAACTGCTCTGAGGTCACCTGGGCTCCTACAGACCCCGCCTTTATCCTCTGTCTGTGTGTATTTCGTGACAGGAGGGACGTGCAATGTCCAAGTATTTTTCCTGGAGCAGGAGAGAGGGGAAGGGTGGGGGGGATGGGGGGGAGAGGGAGGGCGTCTGCACGGTCTGAGCAGTCTGGGAGGGAGCAGCTTGCCAGGCGCTGGGCATGGCTGTCGGCAGTGACTACAACATGTGCGTGTGGCACCCTGCCCAGGGGAGAAATCCGAAACAGCTTTCTACATGGAGCTGCTGCTCCTGCGTGCGGGCCCCACCCAGCTCTGAGCCAAACAGCTTGGGAAGCCAAGGGACGCTGGCCTTGAACCCCCAAGGGGACAGGAAGGAATCTCTTGGGCCAGGGTATTGCAGCGGTTATAAAATTTACAATTAAGATTCAGATGAGCAGAAATGTAACTTGCCTTAATTTTTACAATTGAACTCAATTTGTTGCCGAGTTTCATTTCTACTCAGTGGTGGGAAAAGATTAACCTCATCCATCCTGGAGAACGTCGTCACACTGAGTTGACAATTTAACCCATTCTGGGTGCACTCAGTCTCTTTGGAGAAATGCTTGGTCTTCCCAGGTCTCAGTCTTCCCACACTTCCCATAGGAGCCTGGGGACATCCTTGGAGGATCTTGTGAAAGGGGCTGGACCTATGGTTAGCATGCTGGCGGGATGCAAGACAAGCTGTCTCAGCTCTGGGACTCCTTAATGTGCTGGGTACCTGTCCTCCTTCCCGCTACAGACGGGTATGGAGACCACACAACTCAAGCCTCAATTCTGTTCTCTCCCTCTCTCTTCATACTCTTCCTCCAGCCCAAGAATACTTCCCAAGAAAATGGGAAGTATTGCATTCCCGCGTGGCAGGAAATTGCTCACGTGTTCTATCCCGCTCCCTTCCATTCTATAGCTGAAAAGCAAAGCTCTCCACTCTTAAGGTCCCTGGAGTGGTCAAGTTCACAGAGATGGAGAGTGGAATGGTGGGTGCTGGTGGCTGGAGGAGGGTGGAATGAGGGGTTAGTGTTTAATGGCTACAATTTTGGTTTGGGAAAATAAAAAAATTCTGGAGATGGATGGAGGTGGTGGTTGCATGACAACGTGAGTGTACTTAATGCCCTTGAACTAACTGTATACTTAAAAATGGTTAAAATGGTAAATTTTATGTTTTGTATATTTTACCACAAAAAAAAACAAAACAAAACTCCGTGTTCGAACCTCCTGGTTTTGGTTCTTGGTATGTAAAGGGATGCTCCTGGAATTTAGAAGACTTTTCTTTCTCAAGTACTTGGCTCTTACAATTGAAAGACACTCTCAAAAAAGAAAGACACTCTTTCAAAAAAGAAGCACTCTCGTTTCTGAAATGAGTTTTGGGAGCTTATCCTGGATGTTAAGAAATGAGCATTGTAGCTTTCTCTTTTTAATCCAGCTGTACTAATCTTAATCCTCCTGAGCTAAACCAGTAGAGATCACTGACAAGGAAGAGTGAAAAAAGAAAAACTCATTAATGAGTTTTAAATATTTTCTCCTATTTTCAATCACCATGCATTAAAAGTGCTGGGTGTGTTGAGGGATTTGAGTTTAACATCTGTAAGCCTGGTTGAGGTATCAGAATGTGCATCAGAGGGTCTCACTGTGATTAGCTGAAGGGATCCCTGAACTTTAAGAATGTGGAGAGAAGTATGGGATCTGGTGACCAAAGTGGTAGCTAATATATTCACTTACAGATTTGTAGCACCTTGTTCTTTATTATATTCAGCACTAGAAAGATGCCATTCCATAGTCTGCTGACTTGTATAGTGTATTCGTTTCTTTCTGCTGCTGTAACAAATTAACACAAATTTAGTGGCTCAAAAGAACACACATTTATTGCCTTCAGTTCTGTAGGGCAGAAGCCTTCAAATGGGTCTCACTGGGCTAAAATCAAGGTGTCAGCAGGGCTGTGTTCCTTCTGGGCGTTCTAGGGGAGAATTTGTTTCCTTGTCTTTTCCAGCTTCTAAGGGCTGCCTCATTCTTTGGCTTGTGGTCCCTTCACCAGTAACAGCATCACTCTGACCTCTGCTGCCATCCTCACTTCTCCTTCTCTGACTCTCCTGCCTCCCCTTATAGGGACCCTCGTGACTACATTAAGCCCACCTGGATAGTCCAGGATAATCTCCCTATCCAAAGATGCTTATCTTAATCATGTCTGCAGTGTCCCTTTGCCAGGTAAGGTAACATATTGACAGATTCCAGGGGTGTGGGCCTGGACATCTTTTAAGGGACCATTATTCCACCCATCATGTATGGTTTCTATTGAAAAGTCAGTCCTATACTTCGTAGATGCTCTTGCAGATAATGGCCTTTTTCTAATAAATGGTTTTGAGATTTTAGTTGGGGTTTTCAGCAGTTTGACTATGATGTACCTAAGTGTGGTTTTCTTTGTATTTATCCTGCTTGGGGTTTGCAGAGATTTTTAAATGAATGAGTTGATGTTTTTTTTATTGATCTGGGGAAATTCTCAGCAGCTATCTCTTCAGCTATTGCTTCCATGCCATTCTCTCTCTTCTTCTTCTGGGTCTCCAATTACATTAGATATTTGATGGTTCCCATGTGCCTTTCACACTATTTTGTTCTTTCCATTCTCTTCTCTCTGTACTTCAGTTTGAAAATTTTCTATTGGCTTTGGAGTTCACTTGTGTCCAGTTGCTGTTAAATCCATCCCAGAGTTCTTGATTTCAGATACCATATCTTCAATTCTAGAGTGTCCATTTAATTATTTTGTAGATTCTAATTTTTTATTAAATTTATTTGTATCCATTTTCTTCATCTTTTCCTCTATTTAGCAAAATTTTCATAGTTATTTTAAAGTCCTTGACTGCTAACTGTGAAATTCTTGACCACCTCTATAGTCTTTTGGTTACGTTTTCCTGCCTCTTCCTGTGTCTCAAAAAGTATTAATATATGCTGGACATTGTGTATAAAAAATCTCTAGGGCATGTAGAAGAAGGTTTACACTTTTCTCTGCCCAATCAGTGCAGAGAAGCCTGATCACCTCAATCCATGAGGTACCGAGCTGGGCTGGGGACTGGGCTGCAGGTTTAGTTAGATGCATTCCTGGTTCATTCCTGTTCCTCAGGTGAGGTTCGCCCAGACCTTTTACTGGAAGTCTAGCAGGTCTCTGTCTCCTTAGCCCAAGGAAGAGGTCTTCCTTCTTTCCTATTTTAGTTTCTCCAGTCTTTACATTGCATCCACAGCTCTCCAAGTCTTGATAAATATAATTTTCCTAATTTATTTGGCTTTTCTCTACTTGTTGCAGCAGTAGCATTGCATGATGCTTTCACTCCTACATTTCAAAACAGCAACAGGCAAAAATATCTACAGAATAACAAGATAGCAAAGACAGTAAGTATATAAGTGAAGAAATAGGCGGTGGTTAATAAAAGTGGAGACCCTCTAGTTTGGAGTCCTTCAGAGGCACCATTAAATAGCACTCTCTTCTTCCCTATGCACGTTCTGCAGCAAGTGAGAAATAAGCAGTAAGACAGGTAGAAATAGCACCTTTGTTACTGGCAAGGTGTCTCAGCTCAGGCTGCTATAACAAAGTACCACAGACTGAGTATATTACAAACAACAGAATTTTATTTCTTACAGTCCTGGAGGCTGGAAGTCTAAGATAAGGGTGCCACCATGGTTGGTGTCTGGTGAAGGCCCTCTTGTGATTACAGACAGCCACCTGTTCTCTGTGTCCTCACATGGCAGAAAAAGGGCAAGAAAGCTCTCTGGGGTCCCGTTTATAAGGGCACTAATCCCATTCATGAGGGCTTCACCCTTATGACTAATCACCTCCCAAAGGATCAACTTCCTAATATCAATACCTTGGGGGTTAGGATTTCAACACATAAATTTGGGGGGACACAAATGTTCAGTCCATAACACAAGGCGAGGTTAAAGGACAAGGCTTTTATCTGAGGGCAATGGGCTCCATACTATAACCACATTTTAAGCTAACACTAAACTCAGCTCCACAGTTAGCAAGCGTAGGATATGGAGTAGGCCCTTCTGACAGAGGCAGCCATGGAGGGCGTGACCAAGACCACGCACATGCTTTCTACAGGCAGCCACCCCAGCGAGACAAGGAGGGGTGAGTGTGCGGGCTCAGTTTCCACTTCCAAAGTAGCCATTCCAGAGAGATCCCAGGGGAAGGGGAGAGTCCCCAGGAGGGGCCAAGCAAGAGGATGGAGAGGCAGGAAATATCAAGCCAGGAGCATGGCCCCACTGGGGTGAATCTGGAGGGATTTTGGAGAGAGACGGTGCATTGAAAGGTGGCAGGATAGACATGAAGGAAAGCAGAAGAGGACAAGAAACCTGGAAGGGGAAGGGAAGGTGGAGGCTGGAGGAACCCTCAGAGCTAGGGGCTGGAGTGAAGGTCCGCCTTCAGCCACGGGGTTGGGGTTGTGGGGGAGTGGGGCAGGGAGAGGTGGAGGGCAGCCAACTGCTGGGAAAGTAGGCCCTGAGTTTCCTGTCCTGATTGCCCATGGCCATGGCCATGGCTTCAGGCCCCGGTCAACAGCTTTAGGCATCTCTTCACCATCTTCAAGGAAAAGGATGATGTCCTGGGCATGACGTCCCGGGCCCCTCTCTGTAACCCTACCTGCTCTTCCAGCCTTGTCTCCCATCACTCCACCTTGTCCCCATGCCGCCTTTGGCTTCACTTCAGGACTCTCCTTTGACACCTGATCCTCCAGGGCTGAGGAGGGAGGGCAGACCAAGGCCGGCAGCTCCTGGGAAGGTCAGGCCTGCCAGGGGATCCACCTGGGGGTTGGTCCTGGGATGCCAGGCTGAGCCACATTCCAAGCAATATGTAGAAGGGAGGATGCAGGCTTTTAGCCCAGAGAGAGATTTGGGAGTGGGAGTGAACAGAACAGAAAAAAGCAGTGGAGTCTGTCCACATGGAATGACGCCCCACAGCATCCCTTCCAGATGATGCTTGCCACCCAACCTGGACCACAGCTGGGACCACCACAGGCCTCCATGCCCTCTGAGGTTGCCCCCCTTCACTCTGTCCTGGGGCCCTCGGGAGAGCCCTCCCGGCACTCAGTGGGCCAGCCCAGCCTTGGAGGCCTGCTGGGACCTGCCATGCCTGCAGCACTTGTCATCTGCCTCCCAGGTACCCGAGCTTAGATGTGCATTTTGCCATCTCAGAGAACATGAAGTGGGCCCATCTGAAGTGCCAGGGATCAGGGAAATGTATTTATTTAGTTTTGTAAATTCAGAAATGAAAAGTATCAAAAGGCAGGGCAGATTTAATGACATGTTGTTTGCTACATGAGACTTATCGCTTCCCCCAAGCAATCTCAATGACCTAGGTTTGGGTTGGACCTGCAGAGGCAGCACCGCCAACCCAGGTGTGCCCCACCCTGCAGATGGCCCAAATCCTTCAGTGGAAAGACGCCCACCTCCTCCCCAGGGGCCCCTTGTCTTCCACCAAGAAGCCACTGTGTTGGCTTTTCACAGCTGCCATTGGCCCTGCAGGGCCATCACGGTGCCCAGGGGTGTCGCTCCTCTTCAGACCCTGGCCCTATGAGGAGGTGACTGTCAGCTCTGTGGTGAGGAGCACTGTGAACCAGGGTACTTGAAGGGCCTCACCTCACAGCATGAATTTCTTGGAATCCCACCCACTGTCAGCAGCCTGAGCAAGACCTCAGTGGTGGGGGCTTAACCACTGGCCACCTGCAGGCCAACTTCTCCGTAGGAGGGGGCCCTGATGCTGCTGTCACCAGACAGGACGGCTCAGGTGGGATGCCCAGGAAGGGGGGGACCTGGGAAACTTGGGGTGAAAAACACAAAGCTCAGGAATTCCAAGGATGAGGGCTGGACTCCAGGATGGACAGCCTTGGTCATTGGCAGGGGACAGCCTGAGGATGGGGCTCAGCAGATGGACCAGGAATGCCATTTACTTCCAAGTGGGGCCCAGAGGAGCACCTGCAGGAGGGGCGGGAAGCCTGGCCTCCAGCCCCTCAGGGCTCCAGCCTCACGGGGACAGGGCCTGGCTTTAGGCCCATCTGACAGAGGCAGATGGACTTCTGGTTTTGCTAGCTGGGAGCAACCCTCAGGTCTGGCTGGGGTTGGGTGGGTAAATATGTGGACAGTGAGCCTCCGAATTCCTACAGTAAAGTGGGCAGGGGCTCAGAACCATGGAGATTTGGATACTGATGTTAGATGTATTGTGCCTTGGGGCTGAGACATGGTGTATGCAGGGATCTATGGAAAGGGTACACAAAGGGACCTCCCAGGCAGGCCCACAGGCTGGAAGGAGGGAGCCTGGCTGTGTACTTTAGGCAAAAGCAAGGCAAAGGGCAATTAACACACTTCTAACAATGTGACTGAGCCCCAAGACAAAGCCTCCTTTGGGACAAAGGGCGACCCCTTCATCCCAGTGGTGGGTAAGGGTGACTGCTGGCCAGACTGGAGAAACAAGAAAGCAACTTGACAGAGGCCAGTCTGACCCTTTACAACAGAGGGAGAGACGTTCACATTTGTAATTGAGATGAGAGAGGGAGCTGCATTATTTATGAAACGGCTGAGCCCAGAGTTAAGAAGGAAGGAGGAGGCCTTTAGAGGGGAAAGTGGTTTCCAAAGCATCCGTATTTTGCTGAAAAAAACACACACAAACTATGATTTAGAGTGTGCTGAGGTTTAGAACCGGAGATGACTCTAGTGCAGTTAAAGACCACGGGAGGGAGGATGAGGGTGTGGGCAGGACGGGCTGAGGGACAGGGTGGCAGGGGTGGGGTATTCCTGCAGGCTCCGCATGAGAGAGCTGGGAGGGGGTCACCCTCTAGGTATGAAGGAGCGTGTGTGTGTGTGTGTGTGTGTGTGTGTGTGTGTGTGTGTATGTGTATACACTTGGAAAAAATCAAGGAACAAAGGAAGGGTGCACCCCCAAAGATGCAGAGCCTCAGAGATGCAGAGCATTCTGGGACTTGCACGTAAATCCTATTTGCCAACCTAATCTGCTGTAAGAACTTGAGCCAAAACTCTAGGAAGAGGTTTTTTTTAATTTATATTCTTTTTTAAAAAAATTAAGGTATAATCTATGTACAATAAAATGCACAGCTTTCCAGTGTTCAGTTTGATGAGATTTGACAAGTGTCCACGCTTATGTGACAACCAACAAAAACAAAATAGAGACCATATCCATCCCCCCAGAAAGTTCCCTCATGCCCCTGACCCCCTTTTGACTTGTATCAACATAGATCAACTTTGCTTGTTCTAGAAATTTGTATAAATGGAATCAATCATACAGGAACTACTTTTGAGTGTCTGGCTTCTTTCACTCAGCATAATGTTTTTTGAGATTTATCTATGTTGTGGGTATAATGGTAGATGGTTCTTTGTATTGCTGGGTAATATTCCATTAAATGGATATTCAACACTTTGTTTATCTGTTCTATTGACAGGCATTTGAGCTGTTTCCAGTGTTTGCCTCTTACGAATATGAGTACTATAAACATTCCCGTGCTTGTCTCTGTGTGGACATGTTTCTAGTTCTTTGGGGTTAACAAGGAAGAGTGGAATTGCTGGGTTATAGGTCATCTAGATGTATGTTTACCACTCTGAGGGACTGCTAAGCCGTCATCCATCCACAATGATTAAGGCTTCCATTGCTCC
Organism: Galeopterus variegatus; assembly: GCF_000696425.1. NCBI lineage: Eukaryota > Metazoa > Chordata > Mammalia > Dermoptera > Cynocephalidae > Galeopterus > Galeopterus variegatus. The sequence goes on along the minus strand of NW_007726186.1, from coordinate 96,405 downwards.
ACGTCCTTGCTGCCAACACTCACTGTATTTCATTTTAGCCATTCCAGTAAATGAAACTGTACCTCATTGTAGTTTTAATTTGCATTTCCCTGTGACTAATGATGCTGAGCATCCTTTTGTGTGCTTACTGACCATTCATTTATCTTCTTTGTGAGATGCCTATTGAACTCCTTCATCAATTTAAAAAATTAGCCTTTTTGTTGTTGTTTTGTAGGCATTCTTTATATATTCTAGACCCATAAAAAGAAGGTTTTTAAAAGTAAAATGACAGCCAGTGATCATGTTCCTTCTCTTCTTTAAGCTAAATAACTGCCGCCCCTCTCATCCCACCTCATATCCCATCCCTTTGGGTTTAAAATGCACCCACGGTGACACAGATGGCTGAAATGCTAAATCCTACTTAATCAAACTCAACTGTCTCATGAGGCTCTATTTCTACTGAAAGCAGAAAACAAAACAAATGGACAAATAAAAGCAATGAATCTTACTGCTTCAAGGTCAATTCTTTCCCTTTAAAAAACCTAACCTCCTTTGTATAATTACTCAGGCAACTGAGGATTTAATTTAGTTGATCAAAGTGTAAAGTCCTTTGCAGAGTTCTACCCTCTCAAAAGTCTTCCTGTCCCCCCAAAAGATGGCCAAGAAGTTGTTCATGCTCCTCATAGCAGCAAAGGAGACACACCTGGTCAGCCTCTGTCCTCCAGTTTCAAGTCAGACCGTGTGGGAAGCAGGTGGGGTTGCCCTCCTGATGTGTGGAGGTCAGCCCCATCCCTGGGTGTGGGTTCTGCCAGTCGTGATCCTATCTTTACCTCCAATTGTAGGGTCTTGTTTCCTACCAGGCACCACCTTTTCCTCTACCCCAACCTTCTTAGCACTAATGCTCCCCACCCCCAACCCACATTGAAAGTTCTAGATCTCACCCAAGCCGCAAAGACCTAGGGAACCTAGTCTATGGTATCTCAGACTCCCTGTCTAAATGTGCCAAACCAATATTTCTTCTCTAAAGCCTCTCCACGTGAGTGTGGTTAACCCTGCAAGGTGGCCTCCACCTGGAATCCTAAAGGGAAAGTGGAGCACAAGCTTTTGGATCCTTCCTTAGACCGTCTGAAATCTCCTTATCTCTCCCTGCACCCTAAGTACAGGGATACTGCAAAAAGTTAGTGGGAAAATAGAAAAGCCTTTCCTTCTCAAGGGCCTGGATCCTGCCCTTGAAAACTTGGCTTTCAACCCCACTGTTCCCAAGCTGGTTTGCATGTCTGAAGCTGAGCACACTCTCTTCATTCCGGTTTCCCCTTTCTCCTCATTCCAGCCATCCCTCATGAAGCTAATGGAAACCGTGGCTACATGGGGGGAAATCGCCGTTAAGGGGGAGTGAAAAAAGAAAGCACATTAACGTAACTCAAAGTATTAATCTGAACACACCTACTTCAGTAGTAACTAAGAAGGACTTATTCACTTAAAAAAAAAAAGTATTCCTGCAGTCAGCGCCGCCTTTGCCTGCTGCTGAGCCGTCCTACTTTGGATGGGCCTCTGGACCTGCCAAAGTCTTAGGCTCTCAAATCTCCTTCTTACCTCCTGCTCGTCCAGCATTGCAAGAATGTTCTCTAGTACCAGCTCCATAAGACCCACTACTCCTGGGCAACACAGGGGTGGGATAGAGACCCTGAGGGCCAGCCACTCCTAAGAAATCCCCCAAACAGGTTTCTCCACAATACAGGTGAGCCTGACTAGATCTGGACTGGGGGCTCTGTGACAGCTGGCCTTCAAGAGGGCCATCAGCAATGATCCCCTCCCAGCACTTCTGCTCTTGTATCGTCCCTCCCACATCGTATCAGGGTTGCTGTATGTGAACAACAGAATAAGGCAGAGTGATGGTAGGGTTGTCAAAGACATTATGGCTTCTGCCCTTGTCTCTCTCAAAATACCCGTTCTGGGGAAAGCCACCTGCCATGTTGTGAGGACACTTAGGCAGTCCCGTGGAGAGGAACTGAGACCTCCTTTCCAAAGCCATGTGAGTGAACCATCTTGGAGCATGCCTTGAATCACAGTGGCAGGCTAACATAGTAGGCAGGACTCATCCATCCAGCCCCCTCAGCTCTCAGATGAGGAAGCAGAACCCAGAGCGGCTGGATGATCTGTTACTGTCACACAGCTGGTCAATGCCCAATCCACACCTTGGCTCACAGTCCCATTTTAGATCGATGGATTGATCTTCAGCTCATGGTGGTTTTTCAGACTTCACTATTAATGTTTCCTGTGACCAGGCTTCTCCATCCTATGGAGCTTGGTCGTTAGAAGAGCCCAGGACATCTTATTGTGGTGGGCAGGAAATTCGGGGAGTGGGAGGGTCCAAGCTAATGGGAAGTCTGAGTTGAGGAGACAATGTGGCTAAAGACACAGTGGTATGAAAGGCTGTGACATTTTTGGAGAGGAGCAAGTTGCCCACTGCAAAGGAAGGCTGGGGCCACATTGAGAGCATGCCTTGAATATGGTATAAAGTGATGGCACCTGGAGCAGACTGAGACTGCCAAAGGCATGCTTTGAAAGCCCTACCTCGAGCTCACCAAGCAACAAACATGTATGGGAGGGCATGTGACATCAGCCTGAGTATCATGGAATCTAAGGATGGCTGCTGTAAAAGCAAGAGGCAGAACAGGGTCCATCGTTTACTCATAGCTGATCAGAGGAGATATTTCTAGAACAACATGAGGCTGAGGGCACAGAGGAGGGGCCCTGCAGTGGCAGGACTAGGGCTCTGAGGCTAGCCCAGATGACCCAAGAATGCTGACCATTTTGGAAAACTTTCTCAGCGGGCTCTCAAAAATCTCTGAGTCTGAGCTTCCAACAACAGAGACGAAGCAACAAAGGTAGATGGAAACGTATTGATTCCTTTGGTTTTGTTTCACCTCATTTTCATTCATTGCAGCATTTTTCTTCCCAGGAAAGCAGAGAATTTCCAAGAATAAGGGTCCTGGCCCTTCTATATGACCCTCTTGTAGGCATCACTTTTCAACACCAATTTGCAGACATATACTTCATGCCGATGAGTTCTGGAATGGAACCACATCAAGTTCAGAAAGCCTAAAATTCTTAAAGAGAAACAGAAAGATGAGTTGGAAGATGGATGGTTTTCTCTCCCCAATCTCCACCCTCTTCCAGAACCTAGCACATAACAAAGCCAGGGTAACTGCAGAGTATAAATTGTACAGACTAATACAGGCAAATAACTTACTCTATTTTTGTGATTGAACCCAACTTAGCTCTCAAGCTTTTATTTACCAGATTCGGTCATTACCAGATGTTTTTCAGTGTCCTTTGGGTAAAAACTGAATTGGTTATCTTTTCCCCTTTCTCTTTTCTCCCCTTGTCTCCAGGAGTTAAGTTTGAGTAGGCTGCATCAAGGGTTAGGAGGCACTGTGTGCCTGTGATGAAGATATCCAGTACTCTACTGGCCCCAGGACATTGGCACCTACTCTATTGCACCTGTATCTGTGGCCCCTCCACTCTCCACATGCCAGATCCAGACAAGTGCTTCTGTGTCCTCTTTATCCCACTACCAAGACTCCCTACCTGCTCTTAGGCAGAGCTATGCTACCTCCATGGCACAGAAACATTACTAAGCCACCCTGGGATGCTGGGGATTCTGGGAGACCAACTGTGGCCCATCTGCTGAGGTCCCTCTGTGATCTGGTTGCTTCCACTCTGGTGCCAGGTTCACATGGGCTTCTCCAAGAGATTTGCTTCCCCTTTGTCTCTCTCCCTTACCTTCCACCTATTCATTGAAAAGCCAAAGCCTTGGTTTCTTAAAGAGTATAGTTTTTAAAATATCTAGTCAGAAATCCAAATGACTTTCCCTCCCTTTCTTTGTGTACAGCCTGTGTACAGGCTGTGGTCAACAAGGAAAATAGGATAAAGAAATCTCAGTTACAGGGATGGTGATGTGCTTTAGGGTGGAGGGAAACAAATGCTCTTTGCAACAAAGTTCTTAGTAGCAAGCAACAGAAATCAATTCTGGCTAAGTTAGAAGAAAGGGAGCCTCTTTAAAGGATATTGGGGCTAACAGAATCATGTGGAGGGTCAGAGGACGCATTCAAAGCTGATCTTTGAGGATCAATGAGTCAAACTTCACGACAAAACTGGACTGATGGTGAAGCCCAGCCACTGACACTGTGCACCCTCCCATCTCTGCCCCAGGAGCTATGCTTGGCTGCCACCGCCCCAGCAGCCACCACCAGCTCTTTCCTCCTGTGTCACTTGCTCTGAGTCTGGCATTGGTGCATTTGCCTGGTAGAGACGAGGCCGGTGCTTTGAGCCTCAGCTGCAAGGCAAGCTGGGAAAAAGGAAGTATCTGACCATCAAATATCTTCAAAGAGGTGGTTTTGCTTTTCACAAAGACTCATCAAGATAACAATTCTCTAAATAAAAATCAAGCTTCAGATGCTGGGAAACCAAAACAAATGACAAGGGACCTCTTTTCACATGAGGAGCACACTGGGGTGGGCTGAGAAGGTTCTCAGATAGTCTCCAAGATGCTGCACCCAAGGGTCCAAATGAGCAGCAGGTAGGAGGCTGAGGGGACAGGGAGACCGGCCTCAGGGAAGAACAGCAGAGGCGTGACGAGGATCAAGGGGCTGTGAGGGGGAGTGAGATGACAGAGATGAGGCCACAGTGAAAGGCTGTCCCCTGCTGAGGAGCCAGGGGCGAGGTACAGAGGCTTGGAGCCCATGCCCTGTGACTGCTGGAGGATCTGACTAACCTGAGGGAAAGGGTCATTGTGGCCAGCGGCGCTTGACTGGCCAACAGCAACATTATTCACTAATGGGCGGCAGCACCCTCCCTCCCATTACTAGGGACAGACACTGAGATGAAACCAGATTCTGCTGAAATTAGGTCAGGGCGAGGAGGAGAGGGGACAACTCAACCTTTAGGTCTGAATGTCAGTGACCACCTCCCACCCATCCACTTGGGGGAGGGGCAGGACGCCCAAGGCTGAGTGAAGTTCACGGCTCCAGGAGGGGAAACAAGGCAGCTCCCTTTTGGTCCCCATGGTGGACTTTTGCCTGTGGCCTCTTGTCCACAAGGATAGTATTTTCACTTAAAGGTCACCTGCGCCGGGCAGCCTGTCGGGAAGGTCAGAGAGCCCACCATCAGATGACATGAGGGAACACGGAAGAAGAGATGCAAGATCTTCAGGGCTCTGCTCTTGCTGTTCCTCATCTCTGGCCGGGGATCTGGCCCCTGCCTTTTTGTTTAGCAATTATAGTCACTGTGCACTGGGGTCACCCTCCTTGCTGATGCCACCGACTTCTTTTGGTTAGAAACAAAACAGCTATATTAATTCAAGTTGTTGTTAGGAGCTTTTAAAAGAGAAGTTGGTTGCACTTAACAAGCAGTTGGGGCCAAACTAAAAGCTGGGTAAGCACCCAGGCTGTTCTGCTGGAAATGATATCCCACTCAGGAACATAAATGTCACACTCCCATGCCCCGACACAGGCAAACCGCCTTATACCGTTTGTTCCCCAGGACCCCAAAGTTTCCAACCAATGCCTCTGTTCTTGCCCTCAGACACAGCCTGTTCCGGTTAGGAAGGCCGAGATACTCAGGAGAACAAGGAGTCAGCAAGCAAACAGGAAACTCAAGAGAGATCGTATTAACCTAATCTTTTCATTCCTCAAAACAATCCCAATTAAAATGCATCACTTCAGAGACCCCATAAAGGACCAGCTCTGTGAATTCTTTCAAAGGTCATCTTAAAAATCCAAACCAGTTGTACAACTGGGAAAGAATTCTACTCTAATGTGGTTGAAAATCCCCACAGGCAGGTGCTGACTGCTGGTGAAAATTAAGACCCACACATCACTAGAACCTTAATTCCAGAGCCAGTAGGTTGTCCACGGATCTGTCCTTTGCAGAAACCAGCACGAGGAAGAAAGTCTGAGTGTGGCCATTTCTTCCAAGGATAAAGGAATCCCACCAGGCTTGTCCTCAGCAGCCTCTGCTCCCCTTTCTGAGCTTTCCCTCTTCAGGTTTCCCTTGGCCTCCCCCACCACCATGGAGCAGAGTGTCCCAAAGTCTGTTCTCAGAATCACTGACATTCAAGTGTGAGTAACTGATATCAGCCAAACTGGAACCAGAATCAGATCTCAATCTCAAAGGAAGATCCCAGAAAAACCTCAGTGATCCTCACTGGGAGGTTTGGGGGACCAACCCGGGTGGGGTAGGGGTACTTCATGGTCACCGATTCTGTGAAGGAACAGAATGACTGGGCTCACTGGGTCTGGGTGGAAACTCTCACTCTGAACCTTCCTTCTTACCTGGCCTTGGGTAATCACTTGCTATGGTTCTGCACTTACATATTGCATCCATAAAACAAGGAGACCTGGGCAGACCTCTCAGGCAGGGAAGAGGTGAGATACTGTCTGTGAAGGGTTTTTGGCACATCAAGGTGTGCATAGGACTAATGAGCCTGTGCAGAAGCATATGTGGTGGGGACTCTGGTACCTCCATGCTGTGGGCAGAGCAGCTGGGTTCTAGTGGAAGACTGTGCCTCAGTCAAGGGCTGTTCAGAGGATGGTGTTCTGTGCAGAAAGCCAGTCTCTGGTGAGCAACCCACGCACAGCCTACAGGAACTTCCTGAAGCCATCACGCAGGTGTCTCTGGCCTCCGGGGGATCCTGAGCATTAGCTCTCTTAACATGGTATTGATTCATCCACCTCCTGGAGCTCGTCCCTGGAGGCCTGGACTCAGAATGAGTCACGTTGCTCGACACCACGCTCTTTTGTTCAGAAGTGACACAAGACATGGAGTTCCTGTGGAATTAGCTCAAAATTAATTTAGCCACAATGGCTTATTATTAGATTTAATTATAAATGAAACAACTCACCAGGGACTTTTTACTTTGTAAACAAGCACCTTGGAGTCAGCAGGGAATTTGGATTTTTTTTTTTTTCCTATTCTCTAGTCACCACACAGGGTTTCACAAAATTGTAGCCAAGCATAAAAAGCAATTTGACTGGAGCTTTGGAGGGAGAGTCCACTGCTGCTCATCACCCTTTTAGATGCCCTGGCTTTTGACAGGAGGGCTCTGCTCTCATGCAGCCTGCTGGGCACAGGAAGGCACTCTTTGCTGCATTAATACATTGTCCAAAAATCACCCGGATCCCTTCCAGAATCCCCAGTGCTCCTGCAGAAACAATTGACTCTGCTGAAATTAGAGTCCAAAAAACATGATCTGGGCAGTCCAGGCTAATGGTTTCCTCCAGAACCCCTGAAATCAGTGTTTCTTAGAACATGATGCCATTCCATTGATGGAACATAAAATTATCACACACATATATTTCTTATTTTAATGACTGTGTCCTTTTTAAGGTGTATTAAAACAAAAATCACTCATCAAAGCTGTGATTTCATGGCAATATACATATATTTAAGTTAAAAGGTAGGTCAATTGAAAGAAAATTAATAATAAATAAAAAGCAAATTAAAAAATAAAATTAAAAATAAAAACTAAATAAAAAAGACGTGGCAAAAACCATGACTAAAGTTTGTTAGATAATGTCTTAGAGCCTAGGCTGTCGGACAGATTGTGGTTATCATCTAAGAGCTTGTTGGAATTTTGGAACCTCTGGCCCCACCCCAGACTTCCTCAATCAAAATCTACATATTAACTAAGTCCCTAGGGGATTAGCATGCACTTTAGAGTTTGAGAAGAATTTTTTAGGCTTAAGAAAACCCTGGGGAAGCATCTCATAGTACTGCTGATGATGCTGCGTGAATCTAATACATCTAGCAGAGTCCCCTCTGGTAAACTGGGTGAAGTTTTGGCCAGCAGATGCAATTATTTTGAATATCCATGGCCCCCTTTTCACTCTCACAGCAAGATGTTTCATGTTTCCACTGTGTGCAGGGCTCAGAGCTGCCCCATTGGCCTTCGTTTGTCTGCACAGAAGCACAGGCTCAGCTGGCCCTAGAGACACAGCCCAGGGTGGTCTCACCTGCAAGTGGGCAAAGGAGCCCATGGCAGAGGACAGCCTGGAATGGCCCAGGATGGCTTCCCAGGGCACATGGCTGAGCCCAAAGAGAATGCTGCAAGGACCTATGGGGAGGCTGCCAGCTGCCAGGACCAGAAGATAAGAGTGTTAATTTAGCTTGGCTGGCTTCCAGAAAGCTGAGCAAAGATAGGCCTCCAAGCTCAGGGTAAAAATAAATAAATAAAACAAAAATAAGTTGGCAGATGTTTATGCTCCCTTCGTCACACTAGCTGCACATATCTGGCACAGCCTATGTGCCCAGTTTTGTGGCCTCCATCCCTTGCTAAAACCCCTGCAGGTTGCCACTGTCACCTCCATTTCACAGTGAGGGCAACATGGTTCGAGTGGTGTCTTGCTTGAGGTCACCCAGCCTTCCACTCACCCCCACCGCTTTCTGCTGAGAGCTGAGAGCGGCTCTAGGCAGGAAAGGGAAACAAGCTCTTTGTTTTCAAGGCTGCAGCATGACCAAAGCCCTAGTGGATGCTGATTGAAAAAAGTCTCGGTATCCTAATAAGGTTTCAGAACAGAAAGGAGTGTCTCCACCGCCCTCTGCTTTGCCAACACCATCTCTTCAATGCTCTCTGTACTTTGATGCAGACATGATGGATTGTTATCCACGTGGCAAACTTGGAAGCACCTTGAGAGAGCATCTAAGCAAGTTGCTGGGACTCCAACTTAAGGCCTGGTGCATCTGTGACAGATAGCCCGGGCCACTGCTCCTTGCCAAGATGCTGGAAGGATGAATTGGGGTCACTTGGAGAGAGTGCCCACGATGTTCCTGATGCACGGTTTGGAGGTTCCTTCCCTCTCCCCACTCCCCTGAATGTGGCTGAGCCTTTTGGACCATTTCCTCCATTCACTGGCGGAGAACTGAAGAGACCAACTCGGCCTCTGTCCAAGCAGGAGTGGCTCCTACTACTGGCAAGACAGTTGGAGAAGCTCCCCTTACAATGCTGTTTCTCAAATATTTTTAATACTGTCCCATTTTGATAAAAGTAAACATCATGTACCCTTCTTCAATATTTTTGAAATTTCAAATGAAATGAAATATTGTGGTTCAAAGCAAAGCAAATAAATTCTATAGTTTAATATATTTTATGCAACTGTCCTCACATCCTGAAATCCTAATATGACCCTTCCAACAAGGACAGCCTGGCTGCTCTCAGTTGAGTCCTGATAGATCAAGCCATTACCAGAACATGATGAAAACATGTGGACAGTAAAGCAGACTTCTACTGTTCTCACCTGCTCAGCACCCCTGACTACACTGCACCTGGTAAAAGACTTGCTTCTCCTCCCCCACAGATGGGCACATGGACAAAGCTGGGCCAATCATGGTACCTCACCTGCCCCTGGAGGCAGTGATTGGTTAGGGAGTGTTATCACATGACCTAACCTTCCCAGGACTTTTCAAATTGTAGGGAGAGGGTGGTTAAGGAGAGGTGAGGCCTCTCATCTCTGGTCTGGAAGCTGAGGCTGGGAGGATTGGAACAGTCCCGAATCCAGGCACCACACCTGCTTCATGGAGGCGTGGCCTGAGAGTCAAGCCCGCTCACAAAGAAAGGCCAAGATGAGAAGTGGAGAGCAGCAGAGAGCAGTGTGCTCTCATCCGAGTCCTGGCTCCATCTGTCCCCGTGGTTGGTTCCCACGTGCCCTCCCCACAGAGTAGCTGCAGGAGGTCGTACATTCTCTCACTTTAACTAAAAATTGTTCAGTTAAGGTTTTCCCCACACCTCCAACCGAGAGTGGCCTGACCAAAACAAGGAGCACGGGAGAGAGGGTTCCACAACATTCCTGGATGGGGAGGTGGTTCTCTCTCAGTGCCAGTTCATTTGCACTGACCCTTCCATGCTCAGCCATGGTTTTCTTCCTCTGCCTCTTCATGCCTTTGTCTCGCTTCCTCTCTCTGCCTCTTTCAGTCCCTCTTAGTCTTTCCATTCCCACACCTCCCCTTATTCTCTTTTTCACTGCATCCTTTTGTCCATACAGGCCTCTGACTCTTAGGTTCATGCTTCCTGCAGTATTTTTCCTCTGGGCAATCAGGGTGCCCACATGCCCCTGCTCTTGAGGCTCTGTGAGTGCTCCCTAGCTCTGTGCTCTTGGGCTGCTGGATCTGCGGGACCTGGCCTGTCTGCCCGAGGCACATGCTCTGGCCAGATGCACTTGGGTGGGTGGGTGGACTAAAGCCGCAGCAGGCTTTTCAAATGCACACAGGAAGCAGCCCCATTTCCTCAGAGCTGCCCAAACTTCTGCGATACAATTTTAGCATCTGGCCAACCAAGCAAGTTGGTCCTAAGACATTTATAAAATCATTTGTTGGAGAAATCATATTCCAGAATCCCATCTGTGATTTTTTATTTTCTGTTTGGTTTTGCACATGTTCTGGAGGAGAAGTCAATAAAATCACCAAAATTTAATTTTAATTCACAGAAAGACAAGAAAAACCAGCAGGAGACATAATATAAATCCAAGCGTTTCAGGTGACAAATGCAAACTCATGTGAATGGCTGTGATGTCAGTTCTGGAGTCAGCGAGCCAGGGTTCAAGTCCCATTTAGTTATATCAGCTCAGGCAGATTCCTTAACCTCCCTTAGCATCACTTTGCTCAAGGAAAACAGGGGATACTAAGGCTTGCTGTGTGAACTCAAGATGAAGTAAGTAATATTGCTGCCCTATGGCTCCAGCCTGGCTTGCACCTTGTGTGTTCGAACTGAGGGTAGATCAGGGATGCAGAACCACACACAGCCATATCTCAATTTCCAAACTTAAGTGGAGCTTAGTGGGTTCAATAATGTCATAACTTGGGTTAAAACCTCAGTTAACCATACTGTGTTATATTATATAATGCTTTTAAAGTTTTGGGGAACAGTAACTCTACTGCTATGATTCAACTTGCAAACAATAACTGCATTTGAATTAGAGAAGTTACTAAGCTATTTGCCACCCAAGGAGAGTACAAACTTCCCATTTGGGTGGGCACTTAAAAATTACACATTTTTTGGCTTTCCATTGCATTTTGTACTTCATTACTTTGCATTTAATGGGAATGGGTTTTAAATGATGTCCAGTTGTCTAAGTAGTTAAAATTTAAACCAATTGATTTTCCATTTAAAAAATCTGCTAAGATAACTGCAAATAGCAAGACTCAATTTTTCACTGTAGGTGAAGGGAAGGAAACCCTCATTTTAACACCTCTCTTTTTAACTTTTCTACAGATTTTTGCCTTAGAAATGTAAAAGGCTATTTTCAAGCACCGAGGCTGAGAGTTCGTAAATACGTCTTTTTTTGCCAAAATATAATTTTGTGGTGAAATGACCAAACAGTTTAAAAGAAGAAAAATACTATCTTATGAAGAAAATACTAGACTTCCAATAATTTTTCTCTGAGAGCCATTCAGATTGCTGACTTTTTATAAGTTGTTGAATTGTAACCGACCTATGCACACCCAGAGTCTATAAATATACACACACCTAACATACTTCTAAAAGGAGTAAATGTGTGCTGGGGAAATATTGGGACAATGAAGTTCCTGAGAGAAGCTTGTTTTTTCAAGTTATTAAAGGAAGGTGGCCAGCATTCATGAGGATATGAAAACTTAACGTCGTCTGAAGGAAACTCTTGAATATGGTTAACATTGCTGCCAAAAATCTCAGCTATGTTATGTCAGAATGTTCAATTGCAAGCTACGCTTTAATGAATGGAAAGACAGGGTAACAGCAGGAAGTTTCTGCAGCAACACACAGCAACCTTGAAAACCAAGTCCCCTAAGTTGGCTGAATTCACTTGTTCGGGGCTACACCGTCCGGTGCCCGATCTCCCAGTTAACAATCCCGGATTGTTAGGAGTGTAGTTCCAGATGCCTGCAAGTGAGGAGGAGTGGGAGAGCAGAAGCAGCCTGCCCCTTTCCACGTCCTCCAAGCCAGCACTAACACAGAGAAGAGACTTGCTTTGCTCTTTCTGAAAAAGTGAGTGTTCCAAGAAATGTGGCTCTGGACACAGAAAAAAGACACCAGTGCCAGCCTGCATTAAATACTTGACCCCCCTTCTTTTCCACGCAGCTGGCTTGCAGCAAGATGTTGCTATTTTTAACGGCTTTTTTCAACCCAGCTGTTGCTTCATGTTAACATGGCGAATGGTGTGAAAATCCCAGCAGAGGCGCGTGAATCCCAGAGGGACCTGTCTTCTGTCATTTCTAGAGCAGATAAAATGCCATGAGCCTCAGTGGGGGATGGGGCAAGAACATTTCGCCAGTGGGGGTGATGAGAACATATCTGACATTTAAGTGACATGGACCTGGTGGCCAAACTTCCTCCTCGTCATCCCCAAGCAAAAGCATGTACACCTCCCGCACTCATCTAGTGGCCCATAAAGTACCACGAGTCTGCTAAGGAAAAATGGAAGCAGGAGCCTTCACATTTCAGGGGCAGGCCATGGCTGTCCCAGGGGCTGGACGTTGTGGTGTCATGAGGTTGGGACAACTGCCTCAAGTCCAGCTGGGAGGTTGCCCCAGGGAACCCACTTCCTTTTCCTGACTTAGAATGTGACTTGTAATTTTAAGCCCACTCTTTGTATTTCCTCTGTGAAAATAACAGCATTTTGGTGAGACTGTGTGTAGGGGAAAAAGTGCCACATAAAACTCAGATGATTTAAAAATACAACTCTAATTGCAGGCCTGCCGTCCCATGGTTTGGCAAATTAGGGGGGCAAATTGGAGGGACACTTGGAACTTGCCCCAGGCATAAAAAGACTGCTTAGTTACACTCCAACTGTGTAGTCTGTGAATTCTTCCAAAGCCTATGAAAATATATTTTAGGAGCTTCTTCTAGAATAACAACTATTTCCTAAGAGGGGATTGTTTTGTACCTGAGTGCTCAATTTAGAATATAAGCATCAAGGGCTTGGACTTCTCCGAGCTTTTCTCTCTCCAACTTTAATATGAGCACAAACGATTTCCCTCCCCACTCCAAAATTCCAGATTCTCTCCAGTCTCGATGAAATCAGTGAGAAATCAATATTATCCAGAGCCCCTTTACTTAGATTTGCAGTCTACAGAATACTGAGGACAGAGTTATGCTTCTAGATTTCTACACAAACCCTGATCTACTGTCACTTTACAATACTTTTAAGGTTGAGAAAAAGTCGAATGGAGGCTAAGATGAGAAGGATATTGTGGATCAACACACAGTCTCTTTCACCTTCCTAGTGGGCCATTGTGTACTGCAAGGCTGGAAGGCTACAACTGCTTTATCCAGAATCCCTTGCAGCTCAACTTTTGGATAGGATTGCTTGGCCTGTTGAATACCCTTGCTCAAAGTTGGGAGGGTGGAAGGAAGATACAAGCCAAACTTTTGTGGTTTCTGCTGACGAACGCCCCTGAGGCTGTGTTGGATTGTGCTGTAGCATTAGCTGGCCCAGTTTCAATCTCTTCCTCCAGTGACAGAGCACAGAGCACTCATATTTTGCTGTCATGGGTCGAGAATCACTGCTTGGCTTGAAAGCCAATGTTTCTGCAGTGGCTTTCTGATCCCTGGATTGCAGCTAAAGGAATGCGTCTGGCAGACATTGTGTCTAGAGCTCCCCTTCCTCTGGTTGTGGCAGCTCCTAGCATACTGGTCATGTTCCTTGTTCCTCAAGCTCCATCCTGAGGCCTGTGCCTGGAGCCATCCAATTATTTTTGAAGCATACAATTCCTTGTATGGAATCCCTTTCCGTACAAAATAGCCAGTGTATCTTCTGATGTCTACAAGTGAACCCTGACTTAGAAAGTAGGGCCGTGGAGCTACAGAAAATTAGATTCTAGTCTCAGCTGTACGCTCACCAGGTGGGACAGGTTGCCCCCCTGCCAAATCTCTCCCTTGGCCCTATCCAACTCCCTTGCTGCTAATATCCTACTCCCTTGCTGCTAATATGGCCTCTACCTTCATAGAGAAAATTGGGGATTAACTCCTTCAACTTTTAGTTTATACCTGGAAATGAATGAGTTTGATATCCCTATACATTCTTTTATTTTCTAAGCAAAAACAAGTGCATCACCAAAAATCTGTATAAATAATGTAGAGCTTTACTTTTGGTATCCTATAGGGTGGGTCTTAGAGGTCTTAGCCAGCAAACACCACGAGTAGCTTCCCTCAAATCCCATTCAGACCCTTTTCCCCCAGCCACCCCAGGCAGCAGCATCTCCCTGCTTCCCACCACGCAGCCCCTGCCCCTTCCTCCCCACCTCCACAGTGCTCTCCACTAGGAGGTTCCCACAAAGACGTCTGTTTTATCTGTAACACCATCCACCCTGCTCCTCCTTGGCCTCCCAGTCAGAGGAGTTCGGAAAAGCCCTCAGCTTGAGTGGAGTTCCCCGATCACTCTGACTGCTTTACTCATGAGAAAACTTCGGGTGAATAACATTCTCCACCTGCCCATATACCTTTACACTACAGAAAATACATTTTTAAAAGTCAGGTCTTTTCCAAGCAAATGGATATAAATCTAAGAAGGTAAGAAGATGTATCTATCCATTCATTTCTTTAAAATTTAGGTGAAATTCACAAAGAATAAAATGAACCATTTTAAAGTGAACAGTTCAGTGGAATTTAGGACTCACAATGTTGTACAAACATCACTTTTACCTACTTACAAAACATTTTCATCATTCCAAAGTAAAAACCCCCTTAAGCAACTACCCCCACTTCTCCTATCTCCCCCAAAGCTGGCAACCACCAATCTGTTTTCTGTTTCTATGGATTTACTTATTATGGATATTTCATATAAATGGAATCATATAATATGTCATCTTTTGTGTCTGGCTTCTTTCACCTGCATAATGTTTTCAAGATTCATCCACATTGTAGTATATATCGAACCTTCATTCCTTTTTATGGCTGAATAATATTCCATTATATGTGTATACCACAATTTATTCATCCATTCATTATTGACAGATATTTGTGGGGTTTTTTCCCACTTTTTGACTATTGTGAATAGTGCTGCTATGAACATTTGTGTAAAAGGTAGGAATACCTGTTTTCAGTTTTGGGGGGTAAATACCTAGGACTGGAATTGCTGGATCATATGGTAACCCTATGTTTGACTTTTGGAGGAACTGCCATACTGTTTTCCACCATGGCTGAACCATTTTCAAGTCTACCAGTACTGCACAAGGGCTCCTATTTCTCTACACCCTCTCCCATGCTTGTTACTTTCCTTTTTTTTTTTATTATAGCCATTATCATGTGAGGTGGTTTTAATCTACATCTCCCTAACGACTAATGATATGGTTCTTGACCATTTGTTTATCTTCCTTGAAAAAATTATCCATCCATTTTTGATCTGGAAGGTTAATGGACTTTGGAACTGGAGAGGCTTGAGTTCAAATAGGTTCAACTATTTAGAAGTAGGGTGACCTGGACTCATGATTTCTCCAGACTTTGTTCTCTTTCTCTGAGAAAAGCATAGAGTAACTTCACAATAACTCCTTGACAGCCTTCAGGTCTGGGTTGAAACTGATTAGCTCAGAGAGAATTTCTTGACACTCTTCTTTAAAATAGATTGACCTCTTACTCCATTTCACAGTAGCCATTTTTTTCCTTCATAGCACATGACACAGTTTGTAATTATGTATTCATTTGTTTGTAAGCTTTTGTCATCTGTCTCCTCTTCTAGATCATCCCCACTTTGTGGTCAGGAACGATTAGCTGTCTTGTCCATAACTGTATATCCAGAGCCTAGCGCTGCGTCTGGCTTCTAGAGGGTGTGAGATAATGTTGGTTGAATGGGAAAAAATTAATAAATTATTAAATAATATTTGTAGCAAACTTAGCTCAGTGCCTGGCGTGTATTAGATTCGTGGTTCATAATGGGAAATTTTGGAAATGTGGTAGAGTGGGATGTGTGTGTTTGTTGTTATCATAATAATTGGGAAGACAATACAGATGCTCCTTGACTTATAATGGGGTTACATCCCAATAAACCCAATGTAAGTTGAAAATATCTTAAGTCAAAAATGCATTAATACACTCAACCTACCAAACATCATAGCTCAACCTAGCCTACATTAAAAGTGCTCAGAATGCTTACATTAGCCTACAGTTGGGCAAAACCATCTAACACAAAGCCTATTTTATAATAAAGTGTTGAATACTTCATGTAATGTGTTGAATACTCTATTGAGAGTGGAAGAACAGAATAGTTGTATGAGTACTCTAAGTACAGTTTCTAATGAATGGATATTGCTTTTGCACCATCATAAAATCAAAAAATCATAAGTCAAGCCATGTCTGTGCTGGTATTTAGACAGCAAAGCCAGGAACACTAGACAATGCCTATGGGTTGACCCTGCAATGCAAAGAATTGTCCCACATCCCATGCAATTTCAGATAATCCTACGATACATTTGATGTAAAGGGAAAATCTGTTTGTAATGATCTGCATTTTTAATACTCTATTTCACATACAAACAGAAAGCAACATTTGCACAGTTTTAATATGCACTGAATTTTCCATGAATGCAACACTCAGATAAATTTAGAAAAGATTGTACTGCACTTTGTTTGAAACTCCACTGAGAGCTGTTCACCTTTTCAGAAAAATCACATCCCCATTAGCAACATTGCTCATGGTATTTGAATCCTCAGTATAACACTCCTGGATCAGGTTGTATTTGTAAGTGTGATTCTACATCTTGGTACAAAAAGCTGATTAGTTCCTTATGTCTTCTAGTCTAGACATGCCTGAGTATGTACATATTGGAATACATATTATTTCATTGTAAATTAAATTCTTCTTGCTTTCTTCTTTATATTATATTTAAAGCATTATATTAATTATTTTGAAGTTGTGTCTATAAGTAGGCCATTTATGAATTTTATTACAGGATCTTAGAAAAACAAAATTTTTGTTTTAAAGGAAGGTATTGAGTCTAATAGGCATTAGAACTGCTGTATTAGATGCTCTCTTTCTTTTAGTAATAATAATAATAATGGAATGTTACTGGTTTGTTTGAGGTAAATGGTAAAGGAAACAAGATCCTTCTTATTTTTATCCTGGGTCTAACTTTCTTATTCTTATTGTCAAAATGCTCCTTTTCACATATGCTTTTAACATTTTGTGCACTCAAAAGTATCGCTGGTTCAAAGTAAAAGGTGCATCACAGTACTTGCCAGTAAAACATCTACAGAGCAACCCAAAGCAAGGTTTAAGCAGCTGTAATTATCTACAAAGTCTGGATAGTGTTTGAGAGGCGTGGAATATAACAGCAAGTTCTGAGGCTTATGTGCTAGACAGACCTTGTTTGAATCTTGACTCTGCTCCATGGTAACTGCATTATCTCAGACTAGCTGTTTAACCCTCTGAGCCTCAGTTTCCTCAATTATAGAATGGAGTCAAGGACAGCTGTCTGCAGGGTTGCTGTGTCACAAAATGTGATCATGTGTATACAGGGCCCAGCACAATGTAGTCACATGGTAGGCACTTAGTGTTAATTTGCTTCTCCAAAATTATTCTCCTAATTTCCCAAATTATTCCAATAATTGCCACTAGGGACGTAGATTCTACATAGCATTTCACAAATATGAAATCATAAAATAACACATCGCAGACATCATGAGCTTGGATTAAACAAATGTATTTTATACTACATCCTATGCATTCTGCTCAATATAAACCTTAGTCCAGGGTTACTGAACCTACAGTGTGTGAATATGCGGTTTTCCAGGAAGTACACAGCTGTCATCATTTTGAAAAGAGATTGCAATCTCCAAAGTTTAGAAACAACCAACCACCTTAGGCAAAGTCAATTCACTGGTTGATGCAATTATCAGACGGTCAAGTTCTTTTTTACTTTGCAGATACTTAAGTGTGTTAGATAAGTTAGTGGCAATCAACAACAAAAATTCATCTACTGTCTATTATGCAAAATACTTTGTGGGGATTTGAAAGAAATAAAAACATTCCGTGGTCTCAAGGAGCTGTTGACTGAGTCTAGGAGACAAAAAGTTAAACCTTCAGAACACTTAGGACAAGTGTAACTAGATGTAATTCAGAGTGAACATGTCAAAACTGAGGACGTTCAATGAAGAACAGAATTCATGTAGAAGAAATGAACCCAGAGGAGGTAGAATTCTGGTGACATACTTTGGTGTTAATAAATATGGGTCTAAAGCTGGCACTTTTTGAAGAAAAATATCACAAATATCTCTTAATTGGAGTCAAACAAATATGTTGTTATATCATGGTCAACTCAATCTTACTAGTAGAAACCTTGGTTTGAAGTCAACTCTTTGGTTTTGATGCAAAATTCATATACTCATTCAAAAAATATGTGTTGAATTCCTGGTATGTGTCAAGCAGTGAATAAGGAAGTAGGGATGCCCAGGTGATCAATCAGACACAATCCCTGCCCCCATGGAACATACATTCCAGGGGGGTAGGTAGACATTATCTAGTTATAAGTAAACAGCTGCCTTCAGCAATACAAGGGAGACCCAAGATCTAGAGGAACATATAAGCAGACCAAATCTAGTCTGGGAAGTCCAGAATGACTTTCCTAAAGTTAGTGATGGTTCGGCTGAATTTTGAGGGATAAAGCAGAGTTAGCTAGGTGAAAGGGAAAAGAACATTCCTGAAAGAAGAGACAGCATATATAAACATTACATACCTTTTACCTTGTAATTTTTTTTTTTTTTTTTTTTTTTTTTTTTTTTTCTTTTTCCGTGTCCGGCAACGGATTGCAACCCTCAGTGTCGCCCCCGCACTGGACCGGGGACCAGCAATGGGATCGCAACCCTCGGCGCTGCCCCCGCGCCTTGCTCAGCCAGTGAGCGGGAACCGGTCTGTATGTGGGATCCGAACCCTCGGGCGGGAGCGCCGCAGCGCTTCACAAGCGGCACACCTATCCAGTGCGCCACCGGGCCGGACCCTACCTTGTAATATTTTTAAAGATATCTGTAAAAACAATTCAAGATGTCTGATCTAGATAATTCTGTGTATAATATTATTTACATCATGATTTTGTAGAATCTTTTATATTTTTTGTGGTTTCAGTCAATTAAGAAAATGTCTCCCAAATATTTTAAAACATCATCTCAAGACCTAAAAGAAGACAATGGCCTAGAGTCCATAAAGATTGTGTGAGCAAGGGCCATCTACCAAAACGGCCTAATAATAGACTGGATCTTTATCCAAGACAGAGACATGGGTTGGAGAGAGACAGAGTGGCTGGTGTTGCGGCAAGGAGTACAGGGTCATCAGGATTTGGTGACGGAAGCCATACACGGAGACAGAGCTGCACTTCATTTGGTCTGAGTTGTAGCTAAGTCATAGGAATAGAGAATCATAGAATTTTAGATCAGAAATGATGCTAAAAATAATTTTCTGTATTTTATTTTACTCTTAAATAGCCATGTTTTTGCTCCACCATGTCATCTGGACAAGAACTTTTGTTATAACTTTTAAACAATGATAAAAGTAATGTATGCTTATTTTTGAAAAATTGGAAATTATGAAAAAGAATAAAGAATGAGTAAAGCACTCATAATCCTATACTTATTTTATTTCATTATGGAATGTGTATATGGATAGCCAGTTGTTTCCTCAGCATTTATTGAAAAGTCAATCTTTTCCTCATTGAATTACCTGATACCTTATAATTTGATAATTTCCCTTTTTTTCTAATGTAAGTATTTAATGCTATTAATTTCCTTATAAACACTGATTTAGCTACATTTCCCATGTGCTAATATGTGGTATTTTACTTTCATTCAATTCTGAATACTTTCTAATTTCCGTTGTGATTTCTTCTTCATGAATTTCTAAGTGTTTTAATTTCTAAATAATTGAGCATTTCTCAAATATCTTTTTGTTATTGATTTCTACTTTAATTTTGTAGTCAGATAGGTCTTCTGTATCTGTACTGATTTTCTATCTAGTTTGGTCTATTAATTACAGATAGAGAAATGTTGAAATTTTCAACTATAATTATGAATTTGTCTATTTTTCTTTTCAATTACTGCAATTTTTGCTTCATGTGTTTTGAAGCTCTGTTATTAATTGCATACACATTTGGGATTGTTACGTCCTCTTTACTAATTGACCCTTCTATAGTTACAAAATGTCCTTCTTTATTCCTTGTGATATCAGTAGTCCTGATGTCTACTTTGATATTAAAATAGCCACACCAACTTTCTTTTGATTAGTGTTTTCGTGTTGTATCCCCCAGGACAACTCCTAGTTTCAATGATTCACTAGAAGGACTCGAACAATTCAGCATAGAGTCATATTCATAGCTAAAATTTATTAAATTGAAAAGATACAAAGGTAAATCAGGACACAGGACGCTCTTAACTCCTCCAGCAACAAATTGTCACAACACGTGTAGAATGTTGTTTGCCAGGGAGGCTCATTAAAGACTCAAGGTCCCAGTGGTATGTAGTAGGTGTTCAATAAATATACATCAATTAAAAAAAATAAAAGACTCAGTGTCCAACGTGTTTTTTGGTGGGAGGCGTAGGAGAGTGGTCACATAGGCACTCTCTGCCTAGCATGTATCAAAATTCCAGACTCCTGGAAGGTAAGCGGTTCTTCACCATAAACTGCACTGTACAGTTTAGGCGCAGTGAGCCATTGTTATGAGTTAAGGAAATGATAAGTAACATTTCCAAAGTCTAAGTTCCCACACATCAGTCGAACGCCAACTTACTTAAGGCCTGTTAAAAATAGCAGTCTTAAGATTTCTATGTTAACTCTTTTCTTTGACTTTATATTTAAAGTGGCTTTCTTATAAGTGGCATATATATTTGGATCTTGCTCTTTTTTCTAATTTGACAATCTCTATCTTTAATAGTAGTGTTTAAATCATTTATATTTAATGTAATTATTATTATTATTATTATTTGTCTTTTTCGTGACCCATAAGGGGATCGCAACCCTTGGTGTGGTGCTGCCCACACCGCGCTCAGCCAGTGAGCGCACCGGCCATTCCTATATAGGATCCGAACCCGCTGCGGGAGTGTCGCTGCGCTCCCAGCACTGCACTCTCCCGAGTGCGCCACAGGGTCGGCCCTAATGTAATTATTAATATCATTGAGTTTAAGTCTATCTCGCTATATTTTTACTATTGAGTCCATCTCATCTTTGTTCCTTTTTTCTCTTTTCCTGCTTTCTTTTGGATTGAATTTTTTTTTATAACCCCATTATATCTCTACTCTCAGTTTATCAGTTATACCTCTTTATTTTATTTTTTCAGTGGTTACTCTAGGGTTTACAGTATATGTATATGCGTGTGTATTTTATATACGTATATATACATATTTGTATATTTAAATTATCTTCATTTTATTTCAAATAATATTATATAGCTTATATAGTGTATGAAACTTACAACAGTCTAGTTCCATTTCTACCCTCCTGACCTTCGTGCTGTGGTTGTCATACATTTTACCTTTATACAGTCACGCAGCTCATAATGATGTTTCAACTAACGATGGACCCCATATACGATGGTGGCCCTGTAAAATTTCAAGGAAGCTGGAAAACTCTTATTGCCTAGTGATGTCATAGCTATCATAATGTTGTAGTGCAGTGTCTTTATCTTTTTATAAATTTAGTGTAGCCTAAGTGTACAGTGCTTATAAAGTCTACGGTAGTGTACAGGAATGTTCCTGGCCTTCACATTCTCTCACCTCTCACTCACCGACTTACCCAGAGCAACTTCCAGTCCTGCAAGCTCCATTCATGGAAAGTGCCCTATACAGGTGAACCATTTTTTATCTTTTATACTATATTTTTACTCTTCAGATATGTTTAGATGCATGAATACTTACCATTGTGTTATAATTGCCTGCAGTATTCAGTACAGTAACATGCTATACAAGTTTGTAGCCTTGGAGCAATAGGCCTCACCATATAGCCTAGGTGTGTAGGTAAGCTACAGAACCTAGGTTTGTGTAAGTACACTCTGTGGTCTGCACAACAACAAAATTGCCTAACAACACTTTTCTCAGAACATATCCCCATCACTAAGCAACACGTGTATATGTTATAAAACCCAAAATACATTGTTTTTATTTTTGCTATAAAATATCTTTTAAAAAATATTAAAAATAAGAAACATTCCTTTTTTCTGTAATAATTAACTTTATTCAAAGTTCTGGAAAATAAAATATTCACATCTGACTATAGCAAATGTCAAAGTTCAAAAACTCCTGGTCTTTTTGATTTAGCTATAAGTAAAGTCTCTATCATTTAATAGAACAATGTTCATGGGGAACGGTGAGTGCTAAATAATAACAGGCATTGTTTAGTACTCACTGCAACCAGCTTTGTTTTCATCCACTAAATATATAGAGAGATTATGGCAAGTATCTAGCATATGAACATTTCTTTCCCACAAAAAGGTTTTTTTTCCCCAATTGCTTTTAATACTGTTATCTACCAATATGTCACCATCATGTCCCTCAGATTTTTTTTACACCAAATTGCAACTCACATACTATAAATACCCAACACTGAAAATTGGACCCTCGTCCTTTACTGGTTTCTCTGAAAATTCTCTAGTTTCAGTGCAAGAAATTATAGAATTTAAACAGCTTTAATTCTTATTTACCAACCACAGCAGCAGCTGTATTGGAATATCTTCCTCCAAACTGTGTCAATCAGCTCTTTAAATTAATTGAATTATCTTTTCAACATTTTCATTGGTGCTATGTTATTATATTTTCTCTATTCAGGGAATGGTCATCAAAATGACACCTCATACTTCTTTTTTTACGGTTAAGTTCAAGCTTTTTGGTTTACACAGGAAGTTGAGAGTCATAGAGGAAGCTCTCTGTCCATGAAGAAACAGAACAGATATAGAACTCTGCTCAGGAACTTTTCCATTATGTTTATTATTGTGGTATAATTTGTTGCTTTCCTTCTCTTTACAACATTGATGTTACTAATATAAACTATTAACTCACTTCTAAGGATGTAGTCAGAAGACTGCGAGTTTATGTTACTTGAAATAATTATTTTCTCTGCATGAATAGGTTATCAACTTGATATAGTGTTCATTACTTTATGTTCAGCTTTAGTTTTTCCTTTTTTGCATTTCTTTTCAATGTTATTTTCTGAATACATAAAACATTTATGTAGATCAAAACTCAAAGCTGTTAAAAAAGGGGAGGGAATTTTGCCATTCATGTTCTCTTTAAGACACTCCTGTCCATTCCTCCTAGGTAATCATTTTTATTAGGTTCTGTGTTTCTAATTGCAAAAATAAGCACATATGTAGGTGTGTGAATATGCATATATTCTAGAGTGGCACCTCAAGAACACACAGCACATCATCCAGCATGAATAGTTTGTAGCTTTCTACTTGCATCTACAACCAAGGCCACTGCACCTTCTCAGTCTTCAAGGCGAATTCTCAGAACCCAAGTTTGGCTCATGAAAAGTCTCCTGATGGTGCCCAGAATCCTGTCTTCCACAAGTACCCATAAATCCATTCAACCTACTGCATGAAGACAGACAGACTCGTGGTCAATCTGCAGGACAGACTTTTTAAATGTATTTTCTATTTGCCCACATATTTACCATTTCCAGTACTACTTCTTATTTTGTGTAGCTACATATTTCTACCTGGTATCGTTTTCCTTTTCCATGAAGAATTTCCTTTAAGCTTCTTATGGTGCAAGTCTACTGGAAATAAATTTTCTCACCTTTTGTCTGTCATTTTTTTGCCTGTATGTTTTGAAAAATCTTTTTGCTGGGTGTAACATTCTATATTGACAGTTTTTTTCAGTCAGTACTGTTGCCCATTTTCTAATAGCTTGCATAGTTGTATATGGTTTTGTTCTAAACATCAAAATGATTTACTTTAATTTGAATTATTAACATGTGTTTTTATAATGAAGTAAATCATTGTTTAACTTTCCATCTTTTTATTTTTACATTTTCTTTTTTTTTTTTTTTTCCTTTTTGTCTTTTTTACTGACCGGTAACAGGATCGCAACCCTCGATGTTGCGCCCGCACCGCGCTCAGCCAGTGAGCGGGAACCGGTCTCCACATGGGATCCGAACCCTCGGCGGGAGCGCCGCCACACTCCCAAGCAGCGCACTCTCCAGTGCGCCACCGGGCCGGCCCATAGCTTGCATAGTTTGTGACTAAATTTTTGCTGTCCTTTTTATCACTGTTCCTCTGTATGTAGTGTATTTTTTTTTCCCCTTCTAGCTGCTTATAAGATTTTTCTCTTTATCATTAGTTTTGAGCAGCTATTGTAGCTACTGTAAATGGGCTTGCTTTCTTGATTTCTTTTTCTACTTTGTTGTTGGTGTATAAGAACACTACTGATTTTTGTATATTGATATTGTATCCTGCAACTTTAGTGAATTCATTTATCAGCTCTAGGAGTTTTCTGGTAGAGGTTTTAGGTCTTTCTATATATAGGATCATGTCATCTGCAAACAGGGACAGTTTGTCATCATCTTTTCCAATTTGGATGCCCTTTCTTTCTTTCTCTAGCCTGGTTGCTTTGGCTAGTACTTCCAATACTCTGTTAAATAGGAGTGGTGATAGTGGGCATCCTTGTCTAGTTCTAGTTCTTCCCATTCAGGATTGTATTGGTGATTGGTTTGTCAAAAATGGCTTTTATTATGTTGAGATAATTTCCTTCTATACCTAATTTGTTGAGAGTTTTTATTATGAAGAGTGTTGAATTTTGTCAAAAGATTTTTATGCATCTATTGTGGTAATCATATGGTATTATTCCTTGATTTGGTTGATATTTTGTATCACATTGATTGACTTGTGTATGTTGAACCAAACTTGCATCCCTGGGATGAATCCCATTTGATCATGGTATATCATTTTTTTGCGCTCCCGTCCGAGGGTTCGGATCCCACATACAGACCGAGCGGAGGGTTCGGATCCCACATACAGACCGGCTCCCGCTCACTGGCTGAGTGAGGCGCGGGTGCAACACCGAGGCTTGCGATCCCGTTGCCGGTCCCCGGTCCGGTACGGGGGCAACACTGAGGGTTGCGATCCGTTGCCGGACACGGAAAAAAGACAAAAATAAATAAATAAATAAATAGGAGTGGTGAGAGTGGGCATCCTGGTCTTGTTCCTAATCTTAAAGGGAAAGCTTTCAGCTTTTCCCCATTCAGGAAAATGTTAGTGATGGGTTTGTCATATCTGGCTTTTACTGTGTTGAGATACTTTCCTTCTATACCCAATTTGCTGAGAGTCTTTATCATGAAGGGATGTTGAATTCTGTCAAATGTTTTTTCTGAGTCTATTGAAATAATCATAAGATTTTTGTCCTTGATTTTGTTGATGTGGTGCATCACATTTATTGACTTGCATATGTTGAACTATCCTTGCATCCCTGGCATGAATCCCATTTGATCATGGTGTATAATTTTTTTGATTTGCTGCTGTATTCTGATTGCTAATATTTTGTTGAAGATTTTTGCATCTATATTCATCAGAGATATTGACCTATAGCTTTTTCTTTTTGTTGTGTTTTTGTCTGATTTTGCAGTTTGATTATGATGTACTTGGTGTGGTTTCCTTAATGCTTATTCTGTTTGAAGTTTGCTGGGCTTCTTCTATCATGGGTTTATATTTTTCATCAAATTTGGAAAATGTTTGGCCATTATTTTTCAATTTTGTTTCTGCCTCCCCCTTTTTCTGGGACACAAACTGTGTGCCGATGAGACTACTTGTTTTGTCCCACAGGTCACTGATGACATGTTCATTTTTATTTCAGGCTTTTTTTCTCTGTGCTTCATTTTGGGTTGTTTCTACTGCTATGTCTCTAAGTTTATTGATTTGTTTTCCTGAAATGTCTAATTTGTTTTTAATCTTATTTCATATCCCCCCTTTTTGTACTTCAGATATATATTTTTTAATCTCTAGAAGTTCCATTTGGGTCATTTTAAATCTCTCGTTTCTCTCTTCACCACATTTTTATCTATCTTCTTGAATGATGGATCATATTTATAATGACTGTTTTAATGTCCTTTTCTAATAATTCTATTATCTTTATTAATTCTAAGGTTTGTTTTCATTGACTAAATTTTCTTCTAGTTATGGAACATATTTTCCTGGTTCTTGCCATAACTGATACTTTTTATTTGGGTGCTGAACACTGTGAATTTTATGTTGCTTGGTAATAGATTTTGTTATATTTTTGAGATAGTGTTAATCTTTTTTGTGACATGCAGTTAAGTTACTTGAACTCAGGTTGATCCTTTCAAATTTTGCATTTAAGATTTCTTATGTAAGTCCAAAATGGACTTTAGTCTTGGGATAAAATTTAGCTCCAGTGCCCTGTATATTATAATAACGGTATTTTCATGGTGGTTGGGGGAACATGAACTAGTCCCTGGACTGTTTGATCTCCAGGAATTGTCTGTTCAGCCACTATATTAGTCTGCTTGCTGCTGCCATAACAAAATACTACAGGCTGGGTGGCTTAAACAACAAAAATTTATTTCTCAGAGATCTGGAGGCTAGAAGTCCCAGATCAAGGTCTGATAGGGTTCTGTTTCCAGTGAGGGCTCACTTCCTGGCTAGCAGATGGCTACCTTCTTGCTATGTCCTCACATGGCCTTTTCTTGGTGTGTGCAAGGGGGTGGAGGGGAGGTAGGGGAAGAGAGAGAGAGTGCTCTCTTGTGTCTCTTCTTATAAGGACACTAATCCCATGGGATCAGGGCCTCACCATCATGGCCTCGTTTAACCTTAACTACTTCTTTACTCTAACCACAGCCACTTTGGTGATTAGGGCTTCGATATATAAATTTGAAGGGGAAAGAAAAATTCAGTTCATAACAACTATTTTCTACTGATTCTTTCTCTGATTTTGAGTAGTCCTTTTTCATACACATGCAGATGAATACTTAGCCAAAGTCTCCAGAGCACCCCTCTGTATATCTCCAGCACCTTTTCTCTGTGCATTTGTCTTCTGTCTATTATTCTGCTCCTAAAATTCTAGTGGTCTTGACCTCCCAAGCTCTTGCCTGTGGTCCCTTTAACTCAGTGAGGCCTCTGGGCTCTGTGTGGGTTCTCCCTCCCTGCACTGCAGCCTGAAACCTGCCTCAAGGATGTAAGCTGGGGAAACCATAGGGCTTATCTGATTTATTTCTCCTCTCTTAAGAATCACAGTCCTGTGCTGCCTGTTGTTGATGTCCCAAACCATTGTTTCACATATTCTGTCTGATTTTAGGTACAAGGATAGATACAGTGTCTGCACACCATCGTGGCCAGAAGTAGAACTGCATATTTAATACCGATTACTTTAATTAATAACAATAAATGATTACTCCATGCACAGAAAATTGGGGCATTCAGCTTCCCTACCTGTTGCCATTGGGAAGTATTTTAATGTACTTGAAATTTTTCCAACGAGAGTAAAAGAGAGTCATGTCTTTCTCTGGTATAGCATGGAAACCAAAAACTAGAAAGTTCGGTCAGCTTTAGAGACTTGAAGCTCCTGGTTTCTCACATCTTACCCAACTAAAAATTATTTTGCCACAGTGACATTTATTCTGTAGCCACCATAGGAACTGCTACCCTGCAAAGTAAACCTGTTTTATTTTGTATATTTTATCTTACAATAATGTGTTTATTTTAATTGTCAAAGCCGGTTACCAAATTATGACAGGCAGGTGTGTGCCCTGTACACTCCTTTTTGCAATGAGGCCTAAGCCATCCTTGTCCAACTTGAATGGACAGGAAATCACCTGGAAAAGGCAGTTGGTATAATTGAAATAAAATATGAATGTGGATTTTTATCTGAGAAGCACTTTTTTTCCCCTTTCAGTTTTAGACTCAGAAATTTGGCTCTGGAGCAAAACAATGTTCATAAATCCATATGTATGAAAAGTTCTGTCCCCCTCCTGTTTCCAGTTTCATATAAGAATGTTTTTATAGCCACATCATTCTCTAAAAATGTGTGCTCTTTCAGGTTCTCCTTATTTTACTTGTGACATGGAGCTACAAGTTATTGCTTGGAAGAGAAATGAGCCCTTCTTGCTTTTTTTGAAGGCTTTGCCATTTGCCTTGGGTTTGTCCTTATTTTCATTTTAATCCATTCCACATGTGCATGTTGAGCAACTACTATGTATAAAACCCTCCGGATGGTGTTAAGGATATTTATAAATGAACGGGACTGAAGCCTGTTCTTAATATGGTAAGGAAGGATGACATGCGGACAGCTAACATGCAAAGCAGTAAGAAACGTTAGAAGAAATCCAGGTAAGCAAAACAACCGTGCCGGTGCCACCAAAGGACCTTTTATTCTGGTGAGAGATATGCTGGAGTGAATGGCTTGGGCAAAGTTTCATAGAGAAAGTGGTTCTTATCAGAAACTTATGTCTAATGCTTTGATGGGAGCTGAAAAATGGAGACAACATTTCATGCTGAAAGTACAGTTGGAACACTCATTGAGGAAAAGGGCTTATAGTTCTTAGCAAGGAGTATTATAGAAGACCTAGATTCAAATCCATTCAGCAGTTATGTGACCTTGAGGACTTAACCTCTCTGATCTTCAAGTGCCTCATCTATAAAATGGGATTAATAATATGTACTTTCATAAGGTTTAGAAACAATATATATAAAGCAGTCCCCATGGTAGGTTGGCATTATAGAGAAGGTTCAGTAAACAGGAACTAAAATGAAGATATTACTCTTATTAATAAAGCATGTGGAATGAACTGAGGAAGTTTAGACTCTTCAGAGGAATTGCTTTGATTTGCTAAAATTTTGTTAAGTTTTTTGCATCTATGTTCATGAGGCATTTGGGTCTATAGTTTCTTTCCTGTACTGCTCTGGGCATGAGGGTAATCCTGACCTCATAGAATAAGTTGGGAAGTAGTCCCATCTCTTCAATGTTCCGTAATATCTTGTAAATTTGGTATTATTTCTTCCTCAAATGATTGGTAGAATACAACAGTGAAACCATTTGGGCCCTTAGATTTGTGCATCTGTGTGTGTGCACGCACATGTGTGTGTGGAAAGATTTTTAATTATAAATTTGTTCTTTGATAGATATAGAGCTATTTAGGGTATCCATTTTTTTTTTTTTTTTTTTTTTGAGCGACCTGTGGTAGTTTGTATCTTTCAAGAAATTTGTCCATTTCATCTAAGTTGTTGAATTTATTGGCATAAAATTGCTCTAATATTCATATTATCCTCTTAATATCTGTGGAATCTATAGCAACATCAAATTTTATTGGTAATTTGTGATGTTGGTAATTTACATCTTTTTTTTCTCATCAGTCTATTGAGAAACTTATTAATTTATTTGTCATCTCAAAGAAACAGCTTTTGGTTTTATTGATTTTTTTCAATTACTTTATATATCACTAATGTCCTTTTGATCTTTATTATTTCCTTTCTTCTTATTATTTTGGGTTTTATTTGCTCCTCTTTTTACAGTTTCTTAAGGTGGAAGCTGAAATGAATGATTTTAGACTTTTCTTTTCTTCTAATTTTAGTGCAATAAATTTCCCTCTCAGTACTGCTTTAGCTTCATCTCACAAATTTTGACATAGTGTGCTTTTATTTTTATTCAGTTAAGGATATTTATAAATGAACGGGAAAAGACTTCCCAATGTCCCTTTTGATTTCTTCTTTGATCCATGTGTTATATAGAGGTGTTGTTTAGTTTCCAGATACTCGAAGGTTTTCCAGATGCCTTCCAATTATTGATTTTTAACTTAATTCCTTGTAGCCATATACTTTACTTGGTGTGACTTGAATTCTCTTAAATTTATGGAGACTTGCTATGGCCCAGGGTAGGTCTGCTGTGGTAAATAATCTGTGAGCACTTGAAAAGAATGTGTATTCTGCTGTCATTGGGTCAAATTGAGTTTTGAGTTCTATAAATGTTAGTCAACTTAAGTTGGATGGTAGTGCTGCTCATGCCTTCTGTCCCTATCAATGCTCTATGTGTTTTATCAATTATTGAGAAAGGATTGTTAAAATCTCTGATTGTACTTTTTCTTTTTCTCCTTTTATTTCTATCCAGTCTTTGTTTTATGTATTTTGAAGTTCTATTATTAGATGCATACATGTTTAGGATTGCTATGTCTTCTTGATAAACTGACCCCTTTATCATTATAAAACAACCCTCTTTTTTTCCATGACACTATTCTTAGCTCTGAAGTCTACTTTGTCCAAAATTAATATTACTTTTAATTAATTTTAACTATTTTAGCTTTCTTTTAATTAACGGCAGCATAATATGTCTTTTTCCATCCTTTTACTTTTATCCTATTTAGTTTTCATATTTAAAGAGTGTTTCTTAAAAGAAAAAAAAATTTTTGTAGTAAAAAATGTGATGATAATAAAGTGTGTTTCTTATAGGCAGCCTATACTTGGGTCTTGCTTTTTCATCCAATCTGAAAATCTCTGCCTTGTATTTAGGGCATTTAGGCCACTTACATTTAATGTGAATATTAATATGGTTAGGTTTAAATCTACTATATTGTTATTTGTTCTCTATTTGCCTCATCTATTTTATGTTCTCATTTTTCTTTGTCCTGTTCTTGTGGATCATTTGAGTATCTCTTATTATTCCATTTTACCTCCTTTGCTGTTTATTAGTTCAAACTCTTTGGGCTATTTTAGTGGTTACCATAGGGTTTATAATACACTTTTAAATGTATCACAGTTATTTGCAAGTGACATGATATCACTCCATATATAGTATAAGAATCTCACAAAAGTACCCTTTCATTTCTCCCTTTCCAGGCTTTGTCCTATGTTGTTATATATTTTACTTCTACATATGTTTAAGCCCCACAATACACTGTTTTGACTTTTGCGTTAAGCAGTCACATCTTTTTTAAAAAGAGATTTAAATTACAAGAAAAATTAGTTTAGATTTGCACATGTGGTTATTGTTTTTAGTGCCCTTAATTCTTTTGTATACACCTTGATAACCAACTAGTCTGATTTTCCATCTGTCTGAAAGAGTTCCTCTAACATTTTTTTGTAGTGCAAGTCTGCTGGTGATGAATTCTTTCAGGATTTTTATGTTTGAGAAAGTCTTTATTTTGCTTTCATTTTGGAGAGATATCTT
Organism: Galeopterus variegatus; assembly: GCF_000696425.1. Taxonomy (NCBI): domain Eukaryota; kingdom Metazoa; phylum Chordata; class Mammalia; order Dermoptera; family Cynocephalidae; genus Galeopterus; species Galeopterus variegatus. Next base: position 65,318 of record NW_007726186.1, on the reverse strand, counting down.
TCTGGATAAATAATTCTATGTTTATAATTTTATTTATTTGAATCTTCTCTCTTTTTTATTTTTTAGCGTACCTAAAGGTTTGCCAATCTGAGTATCTTTTCAGAACACCAACTCAGTTTTATCAACCTTTTCTATTGTTTTTCTATGCTTTATTTAGTTTATTTCTGCTCTGGTCTTTCTTATTTCCTTCATTCTGCTGTATTAGGCTTAGTTTGTTCTTTTTTTTCTAATTTCTTAAGGTGTGAAGTTAGCTTGTTTATTTGAAATCTTTATTTTTTTAATGCAGATGTTTATCACTGTAAACTTCTCTCTTAGAGCTGCTTTTGCTGTATCCCATATGTTCTGATATGTTGTGTTTCCATTCTTGTTTATCTCAAGATTTTTAAAAATTCCCCTTTGATTTCTTCTTTGGCCCATTTGTTATCTAGGAATGTGTCATTTGATTTTCACATACAGTATTTGTGAATTTTCCAATTTCCTCCTCTTATTGACTTTTAGTTTCATATCATTGTGGTCAGAAAAGATACCTGTTATAATATCTGTCTTCTTAAATTTGTTAAGATTTGTTTTATGGTCTAACATGATCTACCCTGGAAACTGTTCCACGTACACTTGAAAAGAATATGTATTCTGCTGATGTTTGATGGAGTGTTCTGTATGTGTCTGTTAGGTCCATTTGGTCTATAATGTTGTTCAAGTCTGCTGTTTCTATATTGATTTTCTGTCTGGGTGATCTATCCATTGTTGAAAGTGTACTGAAGTTCCCTACTATTATTGTATAGCTATCTATTTCTTCCTCAGTTCTCTTAATATTTGCTTTGTGTATTTAGGTGCTCTGATGTTGGGTGCATATATATTTTCAGTTGGTATATCCTCTTGTTGAATTGATCCCATTATCATTATACAGTGGCCTTCTTTGCCTCTTGTGACAGTTTTTGACTTAAAGTCTATTTTTGTCTGATATTAGCATAGCCACTCCTGCTCTCTTTTGGAAATAGAAAACATTACAATTCAAACTACAGAAATACAAAGCATTATAAGTGATTATTATGAACAATTATATGACAACAAATTGGATAGTCTAGAAGAAATGGTTAAATTCCTGGAAACATACAACCTACCAAGATTAAAGCAGGAAGAAATAGAAAAATATGAACAGATCAGTAATGAGTAACAAGATTGAATCTGTTCATCAAAAACCCCCCAATTAAGAAAAGCCCAGAACCTGATGGCCTCACTGGTAATTTCTACCAAACATTTAAAGAATAATTAAAGCCAATTCTTTTTTTTTTTTTTTTGTCTTTTTTCCGTGTCCGGCAATGGATCGCAACCCTCAGTGTTGCCCCCGTACCGGACCGGGACCGGCAACGGGATCGCAACCCTCGGTGTTGCTCCCATGCCTCGCTCAGCCAGTGAGCGGGAACCGGTCCGTATGTGGGATCCGAACCCTCGGCGGGAGCGCCACCATGCTCCCAAGCGGTGCGCTATAGCAGTGCGCCACCGGGCCGGCCCTAAAGCCAATTCTTTTCTAACTCTTCTGGAAAATTGAAGAGGAGGGAACACTTCCAAACACATTTTATGATGCCAGCATTACTCTGATACAAAAGCCAGATGAGGATACTACAAAAAAAGAAAAGTAAAGGCCAATATATCTGATCAACATAGATGCAAAAATTATCAGTAAAATACTAGCAAACCAAATTCAACAGCACATTAAAAGGATCATACACCATGATAAAATGGGATTTATCCCTGGGATGCAAGAATAATTCAACATACACAAATCAATAAATATGATACGCCACATTAACAGAATAAAGGATTAAAACCACATGGTCATCTCAGTAGATGCAGAAAAAGCATTTGACAAAATTTAATATCCTTTCATTATAAAATTTTAAAAAACCTTTCAACAAATTAGGGGTAGAAGGAATATACCTAAACATAACAAAGATAACATATATGACAAGTCCACAAGTAACATAGTTAATGACAAAAAGCTAAAAGCTTTTATTCTAGGATCAGGAGCAAGACAAGGATGCCCACTCTCACCACTTCTATTCAATATAGTATGTGGAAAAATAGAATTAACAGATAGTACAAAATTTTCCACGAGCTTTTTGAAGTATCCTTGTACTAAAAGTCCTAGCCAGGTAAATTAGGCATGAAAAAGAAATGAAAGGCATTTAAATCAGAAAGGAAGAGAAAAATCGTTTCTCTTTGCAGATGATATGATCTTATATATAGAAAACCCTAAAGATGCCACCAAAAAAACCTGTTAGAATTAATAAAAGAATGCAGTAAAGTTGCAGGACTTAAAATCAATAAACCAAAATCTGTTGCATTTTAATACACAATGAACTATCCAAAAAAAGAAATTAAGGAAAACAATCCCATTTACAATAGCATTACAAATATTTAGGAATAAATTTAACAAAGGAGGGGAAAGACCTGTACACTGAGACTATAAAACACTGATGAGAGAAACTGAAGACAACACAAGCATATGCAAAGATATCCTATATTCATTAGTTAGAAAGATTAAAATTGTTAAAGTGTCCATACTACCCAAAATGATCTACAGATTCACTGCAATCTCTATCAAAATTTCAATGGCATTTTTCACAGAAATAGAAAAGGTCATTCTAAAATCCATATCAAATGAAAAAAGGCCCTGAATAGCCAAAGCATTCTTGAGCAAGAAGAACAAAGCTGAAGACATCACACTACCCAATTTCAAAATCTACTACAAAGCTATAGTAATCAAAACAGTATGGTACTGGCATTTTAAAAAAAAGATATATAGACCAATGGAACAGAATACAGAGCCCAGAAATAAATTTATTTATGGTCAATTGGACCAAGTGCCAAGAACACCACTGGGAAAAAAATAGTCTTTTCAATAACTGCTGTTGGAAAACCCACATATCCACATGCAGAAGAATAAAATTGGACCCTTATCTCATACCATATGCAAAAATAAATCAACTCAAAATGGATTAAGGCTTAAACATAATACCCCAAACTATAAAATTACTAGAAGAAAATATAGCGGTAAAGCTCCATGACATTGGTTTGGACAATGATTTTTTTGATATGATTCTACAAGCACAGGTGACAAATGCAAATATAGGCAAGTGGGATTGTATCAAACTGAAAACTTCTGCATAGCAAAGGCCACAGAATGAAGAGACGACCTACAGGATGGGAGAAAATATTTATAAACCATACATCTGATAAGGGGTTAATACATAAAATGTGTAAGGAACTCAGACAACAACTCAATAGCAAGAAAACAAATCACCTGATTTCAAAATGGGCAAAGGAACTGACTAGATGTTTCTTAGAAGAAGACATATGAAAGGCTGACAAATATATGGAAAAAAGCTCATCACTAATCATCAGGGAAATGCAAATCAAAATCGCAGTGAGATATCACCTTACACCAGTTAGAATGAAAATTACCAAAAAGACAAAAGATAAGTGTTGGTGAGGATGTGGAGAAAAGGGAATACTCTGTTGGTGGAAATGTAAATTGGTACACCCATTATGGATGGAGGTAATGAAATGCTGAAGATTTAGCCTCATTTGAATGTAGATGAAAAAGAAAGTACCATATCGTCTGTTTTAGTGCAGTCATTCCTGAATGTCTTTACATCCTGGACCCTCTGGCCATTTTGTGAAACCTATGGATGCCTTCTCAGAATGTTCAGAATTGAACGAAATAAAATACAGAGGACTACAGAGGAAACTATTATAGTGGATATAGTTAGAATTTTTTCTAAGTGAATTTGTATTATAATAATAGATGTGTTTCTTAATTAATGAATTAAATAACAATATCTAGCAGTGGGTTTAATAAGTTCTGTAATTTTCAAGCAGTATAGACGGTATTCTGAGATATGTGCATCAATGCTACTGTGATTTGAATATATTCATACTTTCTACTGGTGACAGTGTCAAGATATTACTCTGGTTTGTTGCCAACAAACATTCTGAAAAGAAATGCTAAATTTCAGTGAGAGATTAGTAAAAATAAACATGCAATTTTTCTCTCATCCGAGTCAAGGACCCCTGAATTCTATCCACAGACCCCTTGGAGGTCTGTGGATCTAGGCTAAGAACCCCTATTTTAATGAATGGAAACTGGAGTGCCTGGGAGTTGTGAATTTTACACAATCGGCTAAGTCTGTGAACTGACAATGATTTAATTTGAATCTAGCATGAGAATGTGAGGTGCAATGGGTATAGTTTTTGTGCAGAGGGGGAAAAGTAGTGGTTACAGAACAACTGGGAGTGTCCTTTATGCCAAGATGCATATTCCCTCTGTGGTTCACAGACCAAAGAAGTTGGCCCCCAAACTTTGACAATGCTGAGGAGTCCACCTGTCAAATAGCTTCTCTCCACCTCCCAACTCCCAGTCTGAATCTTAAGACTCATCACTCACAACTGACAAATGGGGCAGGTCTGCTGTTTATTTTTGCCTCTGGTCCTTTGGCCAGGCCACACGCTCTTGGATTTGTGAATACACAGTTCTGTTCCTATCCAGTGTGTCCCAACCAGAAAGTCACTGTAATTTTTGGTTTGATTCCCATACTCCCTCCAAATGTCATTAGTCATTTCCTCCTTCCCATTTCTGCCTTGAATAGGCAGTCATTATTATGAAGCCAGGCTTGTTTCAGAATTCCATGAGAACCACAGTGTCAGGCCGCCACAACTCTGTGGCTGTAAATGGAAAAGGCTGTGATCTGGGGCTGGCTGGCACAGTCCCCATGAGTCATTATGGAAACACTGTCTCCGGATGCTGCTGAGAGGACTGGGCTGCTGGCGAATCCATCTGTCAGATGAGATTCTGACCCCCTGACATCTTAAAACGTTCCGTAATATGTGGGCTGTTGGGCCTTCTGTCTGGTATCCTGGTTACATTGAAATTTAGGTTGTTTTATTCTATTTTTGGTTCCCTTGCAGTTTCCAATGTGTTTTAAAAAAACACAAAATACATTTTTTTCAGATTGCAAAAATAATACATATTCATCGTACAGAAATTGAAAAAGGCAAAAATACACACAGAAGAAAATTCTACCACTCAGAGCTATATAGATTTTTAAAATGTGTTGCATTTCCTTTCAGATGCTATTTGGATTATAGTGTATATAATACTTTTGTAAGTGGTGTTTTTTAAAACTGTAACAGTATAACACACACAGTCTACATTACAAAAAGCATAAAATTATATCATTTTTGCCCTAGAGGAGATCTTATATAACACCATCTCGTCCAACACATGCTTTCTAAAAATGAGAAAATTGAAATCCTAACAGGGTAAGTAATTTGCCCAAGGCTCCTCAGCTCAGGAGCCACAGAGTCAGGAATGGAATCCTGGATTTTTGTCTCAGCATCCTGCTGCCTCGTGCCCTGCCCATGTTCTGCCTGTGTTCGTCATCAGACCAGTGCTGAAAGGGCTCTGGCCTCTCGGCCTCTTGGCCCAGATGAAATGTAGATGACTTCCCAAGCTTACTGAATGGGAAATTTGCTCTTGAGTTAGGGAACTATTTGACATCTTTAAAATTTTCATTCTCTATGGGGAAGTTTAAAATTTGAGGAAAAACAAAAGGCTCCTTCTCACGCAAAAATTATTTTTGATTATCATTTAAAAAATAAAATAAGAGAAAAATAGGTATTACTAGCAACCTAAAGACTTCACTAATAATAGTTTCTTAGTAAAGTGTATGAACCTTTATAGTATGTCTATTATCAAGAAATGCAAATTCACCCCAGAAAGTAAGGAGGCTGCACACTACAGTATGATATGGTAGAGTTCAGCATGGTGTATAATACAGTATGGTGCATAGTACTGGTAATATAGTATAGTAAAATGAATGTGGACTTCAGAGTTAGGTGGTCTTGGATTTAAATCCTATCTCCGCACCTTTCTGGATGTGAGATTGTGGGAACCGAATATCTTTGAGCTGTATTACATTATCTGTAAAATGAGGATAATAATAGCAATTATCCCAAGATATAGGGGCAATAAATAAAATAATGCATTCCCATTTTCTTTCTAGAAGAAAGTAGAAAGAAGATAAGGAATAAATTTCTAAGCTGGCAATTATGAATTCTTCTGAACCATTGATTATGATTTTTCCTACTGATCATTTGTATTACTGTATCAAAGAATTGTTATCAGAGGGATAGAGATAAGGCCTTCCCCTAAATATTGGTGCCAATTCCAAAAGAAGGAACCACTGAGAGTCAGACTGCCATCCCAGTCGGTGTATATTTTACTCTTTTACTAATTATCTTATCATTCTACTATATGTTATAAAAAAAATTATAAAAACAACATGTTCAAAATTTTCAATTGAATTGAAATATTGAATGACGTAAATAAGAATCCATTTTTCAGAAATGGCATATGTACAAAGTTGCATCAGCATTGCTTTGTTTAGATTAGAAAAATATTGGGAAAATGCAAATGTCCATTAGTAGGGAGATGGCTAAACAAAATATAATACATCCATACAAGGGGATACTATGTATCAAAAAATGCCAATCTTGTTTCTAAATATGTACAACTATCCTAATAAAATATTAACATATCAAATCCATTAGTGAATTAAAAATAATATATTACCCCACCCAAGGGTAGGATTTGTCTCAATTAAAGAAGAAAGAAACAAAAGATACTCTTTTTTTTTTTTTTTTTTTTTTTTTTTTTTTTTTTT
>NW_007726186.1:36809-58353 GCF_000696425.1 Galeopterus variegatus | reverse complement strand
GTATGTGGGATCCGAACCCTCGGGCGGGAGTGCCGCCGCGCTTCCCAAGCGGCGCACTATCCAGTGCGCCACCGGGCCGGCCCCAAAAGATACTCTTGAGAGGCACAGAAAAAGCAGCTGACAAAATTTCATGGCCATTCCTGCTAAAACTGCTTAGCAAACTAAAATCAGAAGGAAATTTTTATTAGCTTGATTAAAAGTATATATTTCTTAGTGCTTCTCAATATTTCTAGTTTTCCCCCTTTTAAACACAATTCACGGTACTAGAAAGATTGGCTATCCATTGCAAAAAAATTAGGCTCTTATCTTGCAGCATAATAAAAAATTAATTTTAAACAGATTAAAGAACAAAAATAACTAGTAAATAATTAGAAAAAAGTATGGGAAAATATGTTTATAACTTCTGAAGATTTCTTAAGAAAAATCCATGCTCAAGATTCATACAAAAATTATTAATATAGTTGGCCACATAAAAATGTATTTTTTCTGCACCACAAAAGAAAGTCTTCAAAAGTCAAAAGATAAAAAAAGATTTTGGGGTAAGAGAGGGAATGGGAAGTTGGTCAAATGGTACAAAGTTTCAGTTAGACAAGAGGAATAAGTTTTTGAGATCTATTGCACAGCAGGGTGACTATAGTTAATAAAAACATACTGTATATTTCTAAATTGCTAAGAGAGTACATTTTAAATGTTTCATCATCACAAAAAGTGATAAATGAGGTGATAGATAGACTAATTAGCTTGATTTAATCATCCCACATTGTGTACAAATACCAAAACATCACATTGTACCCTATAAATACATAAAATTATGATCTGTCAATTAAAAATAATATTAATAACAAAGGATAGACTGAGAGAAAATATTTCAACAATAATACAGAAAAAGGATTACAATCTAGACCAACCCTGTCTGACATCTACATCTAGCCCAGCGACAACCACTGGGCCACCACCAGAAGCCCCCTGTACTCCCCTGTCTGATTGAGGGGGGTGCTATGCGCCTTGACCATGCCCCCCTCCCTCCTTCCTCCTTATCTCTCCCTACTCCTCTCTCCTCTCCCCCCCAACTACTCTGCAACATCTTAGAATGTAAAAGGATTACAATCTAGACCAACCCTGTCTGATAGAACTTTCTATAATGATGAAAATGTTCTCTCTCTGTGCACACAACAGCATAACCACTAGCTACATGTGGCTATTGATTATTTGAAATGCAGCCAGAGTGATGGAGGAACTAAATTTTAAATTTTATTTAATTAATTTAAGTAGACAGATATGACTAGCAGTGACCCATATTGGACAGTGCAGATCTAGAATGGACAAAGAACTCTTGCAGATAGAAATAGAAGGAAGATAAACAGTGGAAAAACTAGCCAAGAATGTGAACATGCAAATCTCAGAAGAAATGCAAATGGCCAACAAATCTGTAAAATAAAACAAAATTCAACCCCCTCCTTTTTAACAAATTTAAACACAATATCCTTTTTGGGTAAAAATTTTAGAGTTTGTTAATATGCAGGGTTGGTGAAGGTGAGGGGAAATAGTTACTCTTTTTCACTGTTGGTAGGACTATATATGGGCACAGTCTTTTTGATGGGCAGTTTTGCAGCATCTATTAAAACTTAAAAAGTGTGTAACCTTAACCTAGCAATTACCATTTTTATGGGATGTAATAAATTCATCCTAAAATTCACCTAGAATAGAGAACATGTGAGAGAAAACAAGAAATTTTTTGAAAAAGAAAATAATGTGGGGAGGAGGCTCTTGTCCCCTCCAGAAATCTCTTTCCTAGAGAAATACTAAGTATGAACATAGATGCAAAGATTAGATATTCATTAAAAACACAGACAAATTCACGTTGTGATGATGTTACAGTGCAACATGTACTCACACATTGCTTAAGGGAATGTACATTGGTGCAATCACTTTAGAAAGCTGTTTGGCAATGTCTACAAAAGCTGAACATTTGTAAACTCTAAGGATATATTAAACAGAAATGCATAGATATTTGCACCAGCAGTGCCATTCATAATACCCTCAACTGGAAGCTCCCTAAATGTCCATCAATAGTATCACAGACTGATGAATTATAATCTATTCATGCAACGGAAAGCTCAACAATAATGAAAACAAGTGAAATATTGATATATGCAATCACATAAATTTCACAAACATAAAGTTGAGCGCAACAAGCAAGACATAAGAATGCATTCCAAATGATCCCATTTATATAAACTTCACAAACAAGCAAAGGCAATCTATGGTGTTGGCAGTCAGGATAATGGTTACCTTTAAGGGAAGGGAGAGTGGCTATGAGTGACAGCCGTCCCAGCAAGTCTCAGTCGCCTTATGGTGTCTAGTCACTTCATAGAAGCGGGGCCTGTTTTTCACAGATCCATCTCATGCGGGATGCTACATTAGAGGTAGAGGTTTATTTCTCCCTGGCTCACTTACTCCTGAGACGCATGCATTGAGAAATAGAAGCTTAATCTTTTCTGGCTCTACGCTTCCTTGCTTAATTTCATTTAGTGAGGCTGAGTTGGAAACCCCAGCAACTGAAACCATTTTGTTGTCAGGTAAGCAGGTCCCCAGATGGAGATTTGTCCTGGTACCCAGCTCAATGGGTTAATGAGTATAAAGTGTCCAGGATTGTGCCTGGCACATACTAAGCACACATGTGTTTGCTTTATTATTATGCCGTACATATCCGAACTTGACATGTATCTCTCTTGTATCATTTTCAAGGCAAAATAATCACATGGAGAACTTTAGGAAACATCAGTACACACTTAAGTTCCATAAAGTTCATTTCCTTTCTACATCCCATCGTCTAAAACTTTTTTATTTTTATCACAAAATTTTAAAGGTACGAAAAAGTAAACAAAATACGACACATGTCCACAGAGCCTCTATCTCCCAGACTTAACGGGTGTTGATCTTTTGCTGTATTTCCTTCAGATCTTATTTTTTTTTAAGTAGAGAGAAACAACTAAGACTCCATCCTTCTTCCCTCCCCCTTTCCTTCTCAACTCCGGGGGATTTTATTCTCCTGAAGTTAGTAAATGCCATCACCACTTTTACTCTAAATGCATCTACTAAACAGTGTAGAGCCCTGACTTAATTTTTTAAACTGTTAATTGAAAGTTGAAATAATGTACAAACTTGATGATAGCCTTTTTATAAATGTCTTTAATAAGCAAAGGAAAAAAGCCTCTTGAAACAAGGAAATATCCTTTCCAGGGAGATAGGGTGGAACAAGGGACACTATTTCACATGCAGGATAGTTTCTGCCTTGCATAGAAACCCACTTTCTGTATAAATAAATAACTCGGACCACAGCCCATCTATAAACTAATCTCAATTTTAAGTCATTCATCATTCACCACAACATATGCTTCACGGAATGTCCAACAGCTGAATGATCAAGGTGTCAATTTCTGGGCTATAGCAGTTGTGTGTGGCACCTGCTAGTGGCTGTTGGCCGGCTTGCCTGAGGCCAGGGACAGCTGTGACCTGCAGGTGAAGACCCTGTGGTTCCCCAAGCCCCTTCTTCAGATGGTTGACCCTGGGCTCTTTTTGTGACATACCCAGGAGTTTGTAGCACCTATGCTGACAGGTGCCCCAGCACTTGTTGGGCCAACGACTGGGCTGTCAATTTCACCTGGCATTTGAAATGATGAGTTACACCATTCCTAAAGCTTCCTCTATAATGTGGATTCCTGCCTTGCTGGAGTGGCTCCTCTGACTTAGCCCCTACCTCCAGCCCCTGTAACGACTCCCCTAGGGCTTATGAATGCCCTGGCTGCAGCACAGGATCCGTTCACTCCCTACATAATCATTTCTTAGGGAGTTCTGTGTGCAAACCCTGCAGTAGCTGCTGTTGGATTGCATGAACCCTGCTGTCCAGGAGGACAGAAACAATGGGAACAGGTATCTCCAGCACGCAGGAATGTGGAAGTGCTGAAGGAATTCAGACAGGAGGAGACTTACTGCTAGTGCTCTCACAACTGCAACTTTGGAAGAGTACCTTGATGAGCTGGTTCTATTATCTCCCAACCCCCATCAGCTAATGCTGCCAAGATAACAAAATATGGGTTCTGCTCCAACATCTTTGGAGTGCCTTTGGGGAACTCACATCGACGGCCTTGCAAGTGGCTTCTTCCCTGCACCTTCCCAGCTGTGCCAGGCATAAGGCAGCCCAGGGAGGTTTCCTGGCCTGGAACCTGGCTCCAAGGGCCCACTCCAGGTATCCCTGGATTGTGTTAGGATTGACCCCTTCCAAGGTGGTTCTTGGATACCCTGGGATCCCAGTTGGGTGTGTCTTTTTGCAGCTGTTTTTTGAAGGCAACAGCCTATTCTCCTGGTATTTCCTGCTTCTCACTATCTATCCCATAAAAACTTACTGTTCCAGGGTGCCATCTTATTAAGACTTTACTGTTCTCATTGTTTTTATTTCATGGGTAGCAGACTAGTTTATGTGTTACCATGAAAATTTTAGAGCTAAAAGTACTATTTAGTCCGGAATTATTAATCTGATTTCTGAGGGAATGGAATTCTGGAGGCCCAGGGATCACCAAAAACAATTGAAATGTTAGTTTGGGAACATTGTGAACATGATTTCTCAGAGGAAAAGGCCCAGAGCTTTCATCGGATTCTTAAGAGCTTAAGACAGATAGAAAGAGATAAATGTATGAATATGTATGTTCGTTAAGAACCATTGACTTACTGCATTCATTCATTGCATTGCATTCATTAATCTATACTGCATTTGAGGCAGGACAGAATAGGGACACGCCCCAGGGAGGCTGCTCAGAAATATTCAGACTGAATAGGCCAGTGCCTGTGCAAACAAAAGTGCAGACGACCTACACAACCTTCCACCCATGACACCAAACCAGGACGAACAAAGATATGGGAAAGTGACTCCACTGTGCATGCCTGTAGTGGATTGAATTATGTCCCCCAAAACTCACTGAAGCTTGAATTGTGTCTCCAAGTTTTATGTATTAGAAAATTGGCCCACACTGTGACCATTAGGAGGGTGGGAAATCCTATTATGGGAATTGAAAGGTGGAGCCTTGAAGAGGTGATTTGGAGGGCTTTGAAAGGAGAGTGAATGAGCAGGTTAGTCTCTCTCTCTCTGCTCTGCCATTTTGCAATGTGATACCCTATCGTCACTGTCACCACCACCAAGGCCTTCACCAGCTATGTTCCTTGGACTTTGGACTTCTCACCCTCAGAAACTGTAAGCAATAAATTTCATTTACTTTATAAATCACCCAGTTCCATGTATTTTGTTATAAGCAACAGAAATGGACTAATACAATGCCCCAAAACTTTCAGAAACTCAGGGATTCATGAAAGGAAGCTGATGCAACCTCATATCAGCCTATTAGGACTTACTTACCTTAGATCCTCCCCCACAGCTGAATATTCTTCCCCTTAGTTAGGACAGAGAAACACCTCCATCCTAGAACAGCATATAAATCATCCTTCTAAGAATCTAGGCGCGCAAGTGCGGTTCTCCCTTGCAGAGACACCCTCGCCCTATTTCTGTGCGTACTTTTGCTTTGTAATAAAGCTCTACTATGTTCCATTTCTCCATCCCTCTCTTCCTTTCCTTTCACTGGTCCTGTGAAAGATTTTTTTTTTCACGGATAGATCAAGAACCTGGAACTGCCACCTGGTAACACATTCAACCAATATAGATACCAATATAGATAGAATAAATCAGGCATTGGGGAGAGCCACTAACAAAGTAGACATAGCCCTACCCTAATGTAGCCAAGAATCTGGTGGGGTGGGACAATAAACAAGTAAGCATGCACAATTAATTACAAATAGTAATGAGTACTGTGAGGAAAGCAGAGCGACAGGATAGAGGATAATGGGGACCTGCTTAGAAGTGGGATTGGGGAAGTCCCATCCACTGAGGTTTAAATAGAGACCTAAAAGATATTTAGGAGCCAGCCCTGAAAAGCCAGAAGAAAAGCAAGTGCAAAAATCTTGAGAAAGGAAGGGACTTGAGGCTGGAGGAGTAGAGGGCTGGAGAATGAGGGGGAGGGTGAAGCTGGATGGGATTGGAGGAGTGGGGGTTATGCAGTGCATACCACGTAAACCATGGTCACCAGGCTAGAATTTTTACAAAGTGCAATGAAAGCCACTTTAGGGGATTAGACAGGGGAGGATGTGATAGTGCTCATGTTTCAGGAATATCCTGTGCCTATGGTCAGGCTAGGGCTCAGACCCTTCAAACCCATTGTACAGACTGGGTCACAAACCCCTGTCGGGCTGGGTCACAGACCCCTCAAACCCATTCTGTGCAGTCTGGGTCACAGACCCCTCATATGCCATGCAAACTGGGTCACAGACCTCTCATATGCAGGTCACAAGCTAGGTAACTGGAAAAAATCCTGGGCAAAGTAGGCATGCTTTATTCCCCAACATTCCCCAGCCTCCTCAGCAGCAGATTATAGCAACCTCCAGCAGCCCTAGTGGTCTCCCAGGGGTGCATCACTGGGGCACCATGGATCAGAGCCGTTTGTCCTTTAAACTTAAGTCAGATAACTCAGGAATACCTGGGTGCAAGTCAGATAACTAAGAAACACCTGGGAATACATGTGCAGTTAATGTGTCTACATTAGACATCAGCCAAGGAACACCTGGGCACACACTCACAGTTATATTTACATCAAACAGGCTAGGTCATGCTCGGCAAGATTCGGAACATCTGAGGGATCCTGACCATTTGTCCATTTTCCTTACACCTGTCTGTGGAGAACAGGCTGTAAGAGAGGCAGGAACCAAGAGAACACACTCCAGCTGAGAGATAATGGTGACTTGGCCTAGAGCGGTGGGAGAGGAGATTGAAAAAGAGGGTAGAGTTAGGATATATTTTAGAGGAAAAATTAATGAGACTTGATGGAGAGAGAAAAGGAGGAATCAGGATGATGACCACTTTTCTGGGTTGAGCAACTGGCTGGGTGGTGCTGTGTCCTGAGATGCAGAAGCCTAGGGAAGGGTCAGGTTTGCATTAAAAGGTAAATCAAGTTCAGTTTTCAACATATTAAGACTGATGAGAGGTTCAGGTATAAAATGGTCACACTGGGTAGAGGATCACCACAAGTGTTGAGTGTTCATTTAAGGTTTAAAAGCATGAATTAAATGTCAAACCTTGTCTAGCCATGTTCAGCTACTTAAGTGCAGTGAACAAGAGGGCAGATGATGAGCTGATTGCAAAGTTAGGGTGCTGTCTTAGTCTGTTTAGTATTGCTGTCACAGAAGACCTGAGACTGGGTCTTGTATAAAACAAAGGTTTGCTGGGCTCATGATTCTGGTGGCTGAAAAGTCTGAGATTGGGCAGTTGCACTTGGTGACGGCTGCAGGCTGCTTCCACTCATGGTGGGAAGCAGAAGAGAAGCAGGTGTGTGCAAAGAGATCACATTGTGACAGAAGAAGAAAGAGAGAGAAACGGAGGAAGCCAGACTCTAATAACCTGCTCTTGTGTGAGAGCAAGAATTCACCCCACAGGACAGCATTCATCTGTTCATAAGGGATTCACCCCCCATTCCCCACCTCCCAACTCTGCCACATTGGGGATCAAATTTCTTTTTTTTTTTTTTTGTCTTTTTCCGTGTCCGGCAACGGATCGCAACCCTCAGTGTCGCCCCCGTACCGGACCGGGACCGGCAATGGGATCGCAGCCCTCAGGGTTGCTCCCGCGCCTCGCTCAGCCAGTGAGCGGGAACCGGTCTGTATGTGGGATCCGAACCCTCGGCAGGAGCGCCGCCGCACTTCCCAAGTGGGTCACTATAGCAGTGCGCCACCGGGCCGGCCCTGGGGATCAAATTTCTTTTTTTTTTTTTTGTCTTTTTCCGTGTCCGGCAACGGATCGCAACCCTCAGTGTCGCCCCCGTACCGGACCGGGACCGGCAATGGGATCGCAGCCCTCAGGGTTGCTCCCGCGCCTCGCTCAGCCAGTGAGCGGGAACCGGTCTGTATGTGGGATCCGAACCCTCGGCAGGAGCGCCGCCGCACTTCCCAAGTGGTTCACTATAGCAGTGCGCCACCGGGCCGGCCCTGGGGATCAAATTTCACCATGAGTTTTGGTGGGGACAAGCCACTTCCAAACCATAGCAGGTGTTGCCCCTAATTATGATGAAGGCAGAGAGGGGCAAGAGAATTGAGGCTATTTGCATATCATACCTATAGTGATTGCAATGGAAACTCACCAAAATCCATTTTCCTCTCCTTGGAAACACAGTTGGACTACATTTCTTAGATTCCCTTGCAGGAGGGTGTGACCATGTGAGTGGTTCTAGCCAATGGAATGGACAGAAATTCTGACCCTTCAAAACCTTCCATATGTGTTTTTCCATGCTCTTATCCCCATTTAGCTGTTTTGGTGACCTCTAGGGGAACTATAGAAGCTACTGCCGAAGATGACAGAGTTACAGTCAGCTCGTGTTCCTGTGGCCTGTGCAAAGCAGGCCATTCCAACACCACACTCATGCATACCTTACCTGGAACTGCCTAGATTGTTACGTGAGCTAGAAATTAACTTCTCTTCTGTCAAGCCATTCCACATTTAGGTGTATATTTGTTACCAAAGCCATGCCTGCCCTATCTAGTACAGCAATAGGTTTTGTCAGAGGATGAGAAGGGGTGGGAACTAATAGATCATAGAGCAGCAAGGGGCCCATCTCTTCAACTGAAACCTGAGACAGCTGACTGGATTGCCTGGAGGAATGAGGGCAGTGGTTCTCAGCCCTGGCTGCACATGAAAATCACCTGAGGACTCCTCTCCTAAAAACAGAAACGCCCAGGCTGCGCCCAAGGCCAATTAAATTACAAGATCTGGGGGAAAGGTGAAGTCCAGACTTTTTTTTAAATCTCCTCAGTTGATTCCAACATGCAGCCAAAGTTGAGAACCACAAAACTAGGATGAAAACCTAGGGAATCTAATTCCTGGATTTATGTCCAATGGGGTTTTACATACATTTTATGACCAACAGGGCACCTGGAGGAGACCCACAATTGGGAGAAGGAACACTGTATCCCAGCTGGACAGATACCAACTCAGGGGGTGACTGTGCTTAAGAACCAGAGTGGACTGGAGATCTCGGCATGTGCCAACTGGTTGCAAAGAATGGCCATGAACCAGTGTCTCCACCCAACGTAGAGGGGAAAAAGGGGAAGATTCCTGAATTGGTTGAGATTCAATTTGAAATAACCCATTTTGCCCCCTGTTGGCTAAGATTTACATTCTCTGCTATCAAGAGGAATAAGAAAATGATATATTGTGATGCTGGGTTACATGGCTTGAGAAACATGTACCCGCTTGAGTGCATTTTAATCATGAGCACTTTATTTTAAAACAGCCTCTAGGACTCTTTGCATTGGTACAAATGGTTTCATTTTATCCGTGAAAGAGAGATTTTGGACAATTGATGCTCAAACCATCTTGATCCAGTTCATGCATCTGATCCTCACCAAGGAGTTGCCCAAGTTCTTAATGCTGGTTAGCTAGCTTGCGGACATAATTCAGTGTAAACCTATCACTTCAGCTAGCAAGTGACTCAAGGGGTATATGCCTGTGTCCACAACTGAATCATCTTTGCTTCCTTCATGGAATTTTTTTTTTTCCTTTTTTGTCTTTTTTCGTGTCCGGCAACAGATCGCAACCCTCAGTGTCGCGCCCATACCGGACCGGGACCGGCAACGGGATCGCAACCCTCGGCGTTGTGCCCGCACCTCGCTCAGCCAGTGAGCGGGAACCGGTCTGTATGTGGGATCTGAACCCTCGGCGGGAGTGCCACCGCACTCCCAAGTGGCGCACTGTAGCAGTGCGCCACAGGGCCGGCCCCTTCCTTCATGGAATTAACCACAATGTGTTTTGCTTACAGTAGACTCAAAAATACTAACAGATTAAAGGATAATGGTAACAATAGTAACAACAAAAATAACGATGTGTTCTACTCATACTTGTTCCATGGCATTGCTCATATTTGAAGGCTCATATGTATGACATTTTTACTGTAGATGGGTTTGGCTATAATTTTAAAAAACAGTTATTATTTGTCTATTTAATTACATAGTTTTAACATACCCTCTTTTATATTCTGATATTTTCCAAATTTTCTTTTATAATATTTATATGTCATGTGCATTTTTATAAATAAAAAGGAATTTGAAGAAAAACATTTCAAATGATTCATACTTTTATTATCCTGGTAACATATGTTGAAAATCTTAAAAAATATAATGCATGCACATGTACATGGTTAGAACATTTAAACAGCATGTAAGAGTACAAAGTGCCAAGGGCAAGCTGTCTGACACTCACCCATACCCTGCCTTCAGTCCCTTTCCCCAAAGAAGCTACTGCTAAGAGTTTCTTATCATTCTTTCCAGAAAGCAAAATGTCCATATACCAAGACAGAATTTCAAACACATATACGTATACATATATGTACACACTCATATAGCACATACATATATTTGTAATTTACTTAGAAAGAAGCCAATTATATTTAGGATTCGTAACTTGTTTTTTCAAGTAATGTATCTTAAAGATCATTCCATATCAACATGTATAGATCCACCTCATTTTTTAATAGAGCAGAATATTCTATAGAATGACTATGATCTAGGTTATATAGCAGTTTTCTCCTGGGCTCTTACTTTCAGGTTATAAAAAACACTGCAATGAATATCCTTATAAGAACTATCTTGGCAAACTTCTGTGGATAAATTTTCATATGTTGAACCAGAATTGGTGTTTAAAAATTTCAAGGGATAATTTATAATTTGAATTATAAAAACCGCACATTCAAACCATCAGAGGAGTTATAAGCCCTGAGGTTATCTATCTTATGAATACATTTGGGGAGGAGAAAAAGCAGTTTGCTTTTCTACACCTCCAACTTCTGGAGTCAACATGAACAGAGGCAAGCAGTCAAAGAAAGCTACACACTTTACTTTTAGAGTCAATACATCACTGATGTTGTTGTCTCTGGGTGACCAGAAATGTGTGAATTCCAAGGAACTTGTGAATTCCAAGCAGTTTTTCTCAACCTCAAGCTCACTCACTGTGTCTGCCCATTTGCTGGAAGAAGAGGTCAAGGCAAAAGAAGGCAGACGAATGACTGCTGTGGAACCTGCTGCTGTCTGATACCCTGCCCGAGTTAGCCCGAGAGTTGCACAGTTGAAAACTGCTTAACACTGATTCTTTAAAAGTAAATGTAGAATACATGTACGTATAAAATTTCCATCAGGACAAAAGGGTTGCAGCCAGTCTTCCAGTTTCCCTTATCAGAGGCAGCTACTACTGTTACTTATGAAAACTTCCAGAGATTTGTCTAGGAGAAGGTTTTCTAAACCTTGGCACTATTGACATTTTGTGCTGGATAATTCTTTGTTATCAATGGGGAGGGGCTGTTCTGTGTGCACTAGGATGTTTAGCCTCTACCCTCTAGATGCCGATAGCACCCCCACCCCATTCCCACCTCCAGTTGTCTTCAGACATTACCAGCTCTCTCTTCTGTTGAAAACCAGTGGCCTAAGGACACACATGCACATTGAGCTGTCATACATATATAATAGCCGAATAGTACTTTCTTGTATGTTTGTACTATAAATTATTTACCCAATCTGACTTTGATAGATATTTGTTTCTTTTTTGAATTATTGTGTTACTATAAGTAATTCTTCAATGAATATATTCAGGTATCTCTATGGAGTAAATCTTTAGATGTGGAATTGCTGGGTCAAGGGTATGAATGTTTAAAATTGTGAGAGATATTAACCAAATTGCTTTCCAGAAGATTGTACCAATTTTCACTCTCACTAACAATGTATAAGAATGTCTGTTTCTATACACCGTTGCCAACTCAGCATGTTAACAAACCTTTTCATCTTTTTTAATCTGAAAGGTGAGAAATGAAGTCCTTCAGTATCCTCAGCACTGCCACTGTGTTCAGTTCTAGAACAGGTATTCTGAAGAGAAGTTGCTCAGAAATGCACCTTCTCATAAATCCAAAGACCAGGACAGAGAACTCTGGTGAAGAATTGTAAAGATTTTCAGTAATTTTTTTTTTCCCAAGGGCAGGCTGAATCCAATTTATCCAAGCAGCTGGAAATTGCAATGATTCTCAAGGAGAGGCTCCAGCCCCTTAAAACTGTGTACTTAATTCATGCTACGTGCCAGAGCATGATTTCTGGAAAGGCTTTTTGCATTCCTGTAGATCTGTATATGATAAATACTTTGTTATCATTTTCTGTGGCACATCACGGTGCTGAGAGGTGCTGTCTGCTTTAATCTATGTGCTGAATTACAGATATACACAATCAAATAAAGTCAAGACAAGAATCAAGCCTCATAAAAATCTTGCCTACAGCATGTACCCAAAAAAGTCAGTTGTGCCAAGGCTATGCAGGCCAAGTGAAGCCAGGAGTTGTGCAATTACCCAGCAGAGGTTGAAATTTCTGACAAAAACAGGGACCTCATTGAGAATGTAAGCATAAAATGAAGGCTCATTTTTTAAAAAGTCAATTTTTATACTTTGCTAACGTGAACATTAAAAACCATGGCTCCTGATCTCTGGTATTTATTTCCTCTGTAAAGCCCAGAATGAGATAGATTTTCCATTCCTGGATTTTCTGGGTAGGTCACTTTGGCTCTAACATAAACCAAGTTTTTGAATCAGACCAGAGTATTCCACACTTTGCCATTGCCTGATTGAAGACAAAAATCTATTCTTTCACTCAGGGAATATTTATTGGAAGCATGTTGTGTCCTCAGGTCCTTGCTAGACTCTGGTGAAAATTCTAAAGAGTAAGCCTCAGTGGCTACTGGCCAGACCTCAGTGAGAGAGGACAATCTGAGTAAAGGGGCTGTGGACCAGGGGGTTGGAGGAGCTTTGCCAGCATGTGTGGCAGCCCTAGTCCCACCAGCAGGAGCTCTTGGATTTTATCATAGTATGGTTGGGGATCAAATTAATTAACCAGTGCAAAGGGCTCGGCTACTCTTAGAAAAGCAATTGAAGTCTTTGTGATCACCTCTTATTCACCCCATTGGTGAAGGAGGGATCCGCTGCCCAAATTAATATGAAATAACAAAATACTTGACACCTGATACTGGGTAGATGAGATTGGCAGCAGTTTATTAGTCGCATATACTCATAGCCTGTGGGAGGAGGACACTGCACGCAATATAGTACCACATGGGGGTCGCACTCAGGAGCAGAGTGAACCAGCAGGGGCTATGGGAGGCAGGCTTTGTAGTATCAAGAGGGTGGAATGCCCCCTGGTTCCTGAAAGAAGATGTGATTGAATTGTCTGAATAATTTTGCAGGGTGGCAGGAAGGTGAAACCTATTGGGTTTGGGGCTAAGTGGTATGCCACTGGCCTGGCTGATAGGGGAACTAGCTGGGTGGAAAGGAACATATCTGGGAAAAGCAGGGGAATTCATAGTTCAGCCTTTTGGACCCTGGGAGGGTCAAAGATGTCAAGGCAGCACACAGAATTTCAGGCCTTACAATACAGAATGTTAGATTTCTTATTTCCTTCTGTGTCTCTTTTCCAACAGGAGTCCAGGGTTAGCTTTGAGGGTATAGACCATATTTCTGCCACTTGCAGCCTAAATACAAGCATATGATCAACACCTGCTGAATAAGTGTTGTGATGCCTGTTTTCTTTTTGTCTGTCTGGTACACAGGCCCCTTTCTTCTGATAATAGCATTCCAATTTGGGGAGAACTATTCCCCCCACTCTCAGTCTAGGTGTTCTGGGGGTCTTGGTGAATTTGAGTCCCCTCTGGTGGGCTAGTGACCTGCATTGACCAATCAGAGCATTCTAACATCCTGGCCACAGTGACTCGTTCAGAGAGAGACATGTGACCCAGGCCAAGCTCAACTCTGGGACTTTGCTAATAAAAATTTTAAAGAAAGCTCCTTTTTTTTGGTGGAGATTGCTAAATTGTACTAACACGCTGATGATTTCATCTGTTGCTTCTTCTGGTAACAATGCTATAACAACTCTTCAATGGCTTAAAATCCCACCCTGCCCCTCAACCATGATCCAGCCGTACTTGGGACTTCTGTTCCTTGAACAAAATAACCTTGGTCCCACCTCAGGAGCTTTGGTCTTCCCTTGTCCTGAATGTCATCAAACTCTTCCCATGTCATCATCTGGCAGGCTCTTTTGACCACTCAGCTTAAATGTCACTGCCTCAGAGAAACCTTCCCTGAATCCATAGCTAGGGTATGGGCTCAATTACTCTATCTCATAATCTTGTGTTATTTCATCATAGCCCTTACCACCATCTGACATTCTCTCATTTATGTGTTTTTTATTGTCTGTCTACCCACAAGACTACAAGCTCCATGAGAACATGGATCTTTTCTGTCTTCCCAGTGCTTAGAACAGTGCCTGACACATAGCAGGGGCTCAGTAGAAGTTTGTGGAATTAATTAATGAGCAACCACAAATGTAGCTATAATTTATGTAGGTACATGTAGTTTATGTAGGCACTTTATGTGGATTACTCAATCCTCAGAATAACCTAAAGTAAGGATTACTATCATCTCTTATTTAGGGAAATTGAGGTTTGGAGGGGTTGAGCAATTGCTCAATGTTACACATTAGGGAAATGATAGAGGTGTGATTTAAACAAATGACCATTTGACTCCGAAATTTGTGGTCTTAACTTTTTCAGTGACTCTCAGATTTGTCTCAAATCTCAGCATTCTAAAATCCTAGTAGAAAAAATCCTTGTTAGACCATGAGTTGCAATTTGGGAATGATTTGTATAATGTGACCATCACAGAGAGAACTAACTATTCTCTCTGTGTCAGATCTTCAGGGACATACAGAACCAGAATGGGTCTAAATGGTTATCTTAATAGATGTGCCAGAGACTGGTCATGCCTGAAATGCATTTCAAAAGAAATTATTGAGGAGAAACTAACGGGTACTTGGTAGGACAGTTCCCGCATTTAGAAGAAATATTTATGACAAAAATACACAGGCAAAGAGAACAGTAGAGAGAGATCATGATGGTTTTGTATTGCAAGGGTTGATGTGGGTGGGATGTTGTGGGGATGTGTGGAATGCAGCCCCTCTTTGGATGGAGGACAAAATGTGAAAAGAAAACAAACTCAGGGTTTAGAATTATTATAATTGACATGTGAATATATTGTTGGTTGCTGGAGAGAATTACAAAGTCTGAATAAACTCTGTGCAGAAGAAAAAAATAAAATATAACAAAATGACAACACATAATGGAAATTGAAAGACTTATTTGAAGTTCAATTGTGTAAAACATCCAGCTGTCAGAGACTTGATTTCTTATATTTTTAAAGTTGATTTAATCTTTATGTAGACTTTTACATGTAAGAACATAAACTGAGCAAAGGAAAGCTCTTTTATCTCTTCCTTTGAGAACCAGAATTCATCCCTTTCATCATCAGGCATTCAAGAATAAAAGCCAATGTGATATTAAAATAAGAAAAGTGAAAAAACCACTTTTAATGCCTGAAAAGGATGTAATAGGCAATGTTAGAAGTTACACATGTATATGTGTCAACTTCTTATATTTAGGAGCAGCCATGTGGCAGACATCGAACTCTACTGCTTTGTGTAGTAACGTTTTGTTATTTCCTATGTTTTTTCCCCCTCTATTCAGAACACTGGTCACCTCAAAACATTCATACTTATAAACATTTTACCAATGGCTTTAATATTGCTTAGACTGAATTTGAATTTACTATTGTAAAGTAGTATAAAAATGCTTTATACCAGCTATATTAACTCTACATGAGGGTTATAACTGGAGAGTTGAGTAAATTATAGAATACTAAATCACTTAAAATTTTACAGAACACTAAATCACTTAAAATTATCTTAAAATAATTTTAGACTTACCAAAAGTTTAAAAAAATGGTATAGAAAATATATTGAATTTTTCCTCAAATGTCATCATCTTACATAAAGATAGTACCATTATCAAGACCATGAAATTAACATCAATATAGCACTATTATATATAGCACTATTATATCATATAATTATAAACTATAGACCTCATTCAAATTTCACCAGTTTTCCCACTTATGTATCTTTTTTTGTACTAGTAGCCAATCCAGGATCCTATTCTGCATTTAGTTGTCAGGTCTCCTTGATCTGCTCTAATTGGTGACAGTTCCTCAGTATTTCTTTATCTTTCATGGTCTGGATACTTTTGATGAGTACTGGTCAGTTTATCTTTCATGGTCTGGATACTTTTGATGAGTACTGGTCAGTTTTTCTGTAGAATGTCCCCTCAACTGGGGTTCATCTGATGTTTTCTCATGATTAAATTCACGTTATACATTTTCAGCAAGGGTACCAAAGAAGGGATGTGCTCTTCTCATAGCTTCATACTGTGGGGTACATGATGCTGATATTCCAGTACTTTATTACCAATGATGCTAGCCTTGTTCACTTGGTCAAGGTGGTGTCTGCTGGGTTTCTCTTCTGTAAAGTTACTATTTTTCTCTTTGTAATTAATATTTTGTAAAGAGCTACTTTGAGATGATGCGAATGTTACATTTCTCATCATTCTTCACCTACTGCAACAATTATTAACAGTGGTGTTTGCCTAATGGTGGCTTTGTATTATCCTCATTCCTTCTACATTTTTTAATTGGAATTCTCCTACAAGGAAGATCTGCACCTTCTCTCCCATTTATTTATTCATTGAATATTTATTTATATCAGTATGGGCTCATGGATATTTATTTTATTCTATAGGTTATACTCATACCAGCATTATATATTTTGTTGCTCAAATTGTTCCAGTGTTGGCCATTGGCAGCTCTTTGTGGTTAGCTCCCATGTCCTTTTGACAAACCCCCATCATTTTTTGAGCACTTGCTTGTCTTCTGGCACCATAGGTTTATCTTGTTATTTTCCTGTCCCTGTGCTGAAATCAACCATTCCTCCAATCCCTGGTTCCTTTTTTTGGAAAATGGCATTTAGATCTGGGTGTTTGTCATAGAACTTGCAATAGAAGAGGAGTGCACAACATTCTCTCTCTTGCACACAGACATTAGTGATTTTTACTCTAAAAACTTAAACTTGCAATGTACAGTCTTAAGATCATTATGTTTTTATCTTTATGTTTAATTTAAAATGTGGAATTTTGATTTTCTGAAATATTTACAAGTCATTAGATCATGTTTAAGATTTAACTTTACAAGTAAGATGTAGTTTCTCTTATATGTGGTATCTGTCAAAAAGACATTAATTCTTACACAAAATTATTTGAAGGATTTGCTAATTTGGGGTAACACATTTAAAACCTTCAATTTTTAATTATTCACACTCTTATGAGATTGGGACATCATGAAAAAATTTACTAAGACACTGTTTCTGGTTCACACCATATTTAATAAATATCAACTTTGTGTAAATCTTGGGGACACGAGACTGAACATGGCATAGTCCCTATCTTCAAGCAGCTCACAGATTAGAACTCCTTACAAGCTCTTTTTACCCCAATCACTTATTTGCTCTAGTTTTTCCTGGTTCAGGTAAACTTACTCTTTTCCTCCATGAATCCATTCTTTTTACTGTCCATCCCCCTCCTCATCATTATTCTGCTCCATAAGTCATTTCCCTTTTCCTCCAGCCTATATACCTCAACTTCAAAATTCTACTTAAATTTCTCCTCCACCAAGAAGCTCTCCCTAAAAATGACCAGTCTTATTGAATTGTATCTTTCGTCAGCCCCTGAGGCTAAAGGAAATATTATGTCCCACAGGCACCTCAAATTTAATGTGAGCAGAATGGAACTCATCCTACTCCTCTTCGTCCTGCCTCCTCCTTCTCATCTTCCTCCAGTGGTCCCCACTCAAACAATGCTGCTACTGTCCACCCAGGAGGCCAAATCAGAAACCCAGGGAGGAACTGAGACTCCTTTCCCTTCCCAAACCCCAGGTTCAATGGTCCGCAAGTCAGCGAGTTAAAACTTCTAAACAGCTCTCTGTTTTGCCCCTGCTTTCTCTTTTCCATCAGGCAACTGTCTTCATTCATGTCCTCTTCCTTCCTTATCTCTGTTACCATTGGCCTTAAATGGGTGGCCTGAAAAGCAGACACCAAAACAAGGATTTTGGTGCAGGTAGCTTGGGAGGTGATCCGAGGAGTAGCTGTGAGGGAGTAGGGAAGTGAGACAGGAAGGAAGGAGACAATACAACTGTGCTAATAGGGCAGTCACCACTGCAGGCAACTGGAGCCCAATTTACTGGAACCCCTCTTCCCCACAAGAAACTTCAGGGAACATGCCTCAGAATTGTCTTACTGATGCAGGGAAGCTGGGGTATTTCTCTACCACGCCCAGCCATCTCCTGGGGCCAGAGCATGCCCTCGGACATGCAGGAAGCTATCAGTATGTGTGGGAACTCCACAGTGATCTCTGGGGATGTGTATGTGTGTGTGTGTGGAGGGGTGAGGGTCTTCAACAGCAGTGGCTACACCATCAGTGCCTCCTAATGGTTGTCCTGCCCCAAATCTTGCTCCCTCCCGTCCATTCCCAACTACTACTCCCTAAGTGACCCTTCTAAAATGACAAATATATCAAGCTACTCACCTGCTTACAATCTGTCTGTGGCTCCGCATTGCCTTCAGAATAAAACCCAAATAGCCTGGCTCGACTGCTAAGTCTCTGCACTATCTCACTCCTCACCACTCTTCTAGCCTCATCTTCTACCACCTCTCAGCACTCCATCCAAACTTCAGACACACGATGCTAGCTGTGGGTTTTCTCTTGAGCCAAAGTCAGGAGGTCCCTGCACACAGCAGTCCCTTTGCCTAAAGGCTTCTCATAAATATTTGACCAACATTTACTTGATTGCCTGCTATATGCCAGGCACTGTGCTAGACACTGTGAATATAGTAAGGAACAAACCACAGTTCTCATCTACAAGGAGCTCACTCTCTAAAGGGAGGAGACATATATTAAAAAATGCTTATACTTCCACTAAAGCACTATACTAGAGAAAGAAGGGTGCTTAGAGACAATGATGCTTAAGTGGAGACCTGATGGATATAAACGGGTTTATCCTGCGGACAGGAGGAAACAGGCTGGTGTGTACAGAGAAGCTTCTCAGATTTCTGAATGGGGACAGTAAGGGGAGAGATGCGAAAGAGGCTGGCCAGGTGGTCAGGAACCCCTGTCTCCTGGGGAGTTTGGGCTTTATCCTCCCTCTTAAGACATAAGCGAGGGCCTTGTTTTCATCCTTCTAAGAGGCTTTCTAGGTTCATTGTGGTCATTACCTCCCACAAGAAGCCTTCCCTAGCTCTTGTCCCTCCTTAAATTCTCATTATCGGTGCTCTTCTGGCACCTTAGGAAACCCCTCTCCTGGTGGTTATCAAGCTGGATTGTTTGAAGTTGTATCTTCACCCATGGCCTGCCAGCCCCTTTGAAGGAAGGGCTGCTCTTCTTCACCTCTACAAGGGTACTTCAAAAAGATCATGGAAAGATTTGTACTATCTTGTAATTCTATTTTCCGTGAACTTTTGAAGTACCCTCGTATACTACAGTGCCTAGTACAATACTGAGTCCCTGCAGTTCAGATGCACCTGGACACCGAGTGCCTTTAAGGAGGCCAGAGTGGAAAGACTGACAGATGCTGCTCCTCTGAAGTTACCCCCAAGCCAGCAACCATGATCTAGACCAAGCTGAGCACTGGAAAGTACCTGGAGACACTGGATTTCAGGGACAGGTTTTTGAGATCTGCACAGAGACGTGATGATTGATTACTTTAACTACAAATAACAGTGATTGTGCTGTTCTGCTAATGTATTTTACAATAGCTGTGCTCCATAATTCTTAAACTTAACCCTCCCCTCTTTCCTCTCTCCCTACTTTCCTTCCTTCCTTCTTACCACTCCCTGTAATTCTTAGACAACGGCTTTGACATGCAGAGAACGGTAGGGAGAGAGGTGCTCTCTAAGGTGATGCAAATGCTTTTTTTTCATTTTTGCTTTGTCTGAACTAATAGCCAAGTTTTCTGACTGACTTTCTGGGGTTACCAACAGCACTGGAGTGCATAGTGGGTGGACAGTCTGAGCTGAATCTTCTGTGCCCCAGGAGGCTCAGCTTCTGCAAGGGCGGGACCTGGGGTGTGGGGCAATGAGAGGGTGAAAACCTCTTTTGGAACAGGCTGTTCTCATTGCCTTTCTTCTCCTTCCGGGGTGAAGGCAGGTATGAGGGAGGGAGCCTTTGATCACTGTCCCTCCAACTCAGACCCTAAACTTAAAGAGAAAGTATCAAACTCTCGCTGTTTTCCTGGAGCAGAGGAGCCAAATCCAATTGGCTTTGCAGCTTCTGGCAGGCTAAATAGCATGCATTTCCACACGACTTACTGATTTATACCAAATTTTAAATGTGTTTTAAAAACTTCCCAGTAGTCCCTGTTGCTGGCTGTTCTGAACACTGATGTGTGGGGCTCTGAGCAGAGCCCCCGGTTGATTTTCCAGTGTCTGGTATTTATGTGCAGCTTTTGTGTTGGGCTGTCCCCATCACATCGCCTCTTTGTCCTTGAGGGAGGAAGCCACCCAGCCTCTTCTGCTCATAGCCGCTGCTCATTTGCTCATCCACCCCAATCACTTTGTCGTAAAGAGATGTGGGACTGAATTTCTCATCCTCAAATGAAAATAACCATTTGGCTTTGCATCCACTGCATAGGACCCTCTGGGTGCAAGCAATGTGACCCCGAGAAACTCTTCAGAGGTTAGGGGCCTTCAGGATAAGAGGACCAACAAGAGCTCACCTACTAATGTCCTTTGTCAACAAAACCAACAGCCCTACAAAACACGACAGTTGTTCCAAGAACATCTCCTTTGCACCTCTCTCAGAAAAGGCAGTTCGCAGAGTGGTTAGGAAATCAAGTCTTCAGTCCTCTTAAGCTCTGTGACCCGGACAGGTCACTTTACTCTCAGCTTCCCTTTTCTTATCTGTAAAATGGGAACAGAAATTGAATCTATTTCATGGGGATGTTGTAGGAATTACATAAGCAATTATACTAAAAATGTTCTGCACATAGTTTGGCGCTCAAGGCACAGTAGCTATTACTACTCGTCAAGATACGAAAGTTGCAGCTCTCCTGAGACATGGGGAGCGTGGCCAGGTCTCCCCACCATCTAGGCCCCTTCAAATCCTATTCTCAAACGGCCGGGTCCAAGCCCCCGCAGCGCGCCAGGGGCCGGGGTCCCATCGCACTTGGTCAGTGGGGGGTATCTGGCGGCCGCCCAGGCGCGAGCACAGGTGCTGCCCTAACCGCGATGAGGGCGTGGGCGTGGCGAGCCGACGTCTGGAGAGGTCAAGTGCGCTCCGAGGGCGGGGACCTGGCCGCGGCCCCGGGAGCGCCGCAAGGGGGAAGCTGGCCCATCTCGAAGGACGCCGCCTGGCACCGCGCTCCCGGCAACTGCCCGAATTGTGCCCCGGGGCCCAGCCCCGCCCCAGGCGCCACGGGTTGGCTGGAGCCGCGGGCCACGCGCT
>NW_007726186.1:35809-36540 GCF_000696425.1 Galeopterus variegatus | reverse complement strand
GGGAGGCGGGGGCGGTAGGGCGCGACGCCACTGGCCGCCCCACCCTGGGAGGCGCCTAGGCCCTCATCAAGTGACCAGTATCCCTTCCAGGAGAACACGGTCCTTCAGAGGGAAGCGAGCTTCCAGCCTGTGGCGCCGGCGCCAAACCGCCGTCATCTCCTTCCTGTGCCGGGTGATCGTCTCCTCACCCACCCGGAAAAACATAGTCCGTCCCTCACGTCCTTGTGGAATATAGTGCTCGCTTCCACGCAGTGCGACCCTCTTTGCCCGCATCTTTTTCTTTCTCATTCCAAGCACTCTAGGACCCACCAAGAGGATAAGTCGGCCCTGAAAAGAAACCTTATGGGAGAAGCGAGAAAGGGAGCCGAGGGAAAGTAAGGGAAAGGCAAGGTTGGCGGAGGAACACTGATTCAGTTCGCGTAGTGCGCACGCGCGCCGCCAGGAACGAGTTCCGGTCTGACCGGGGCCTGTCTCCTAAAAATAGCCCCGGTGTGGGGATCCGTGCGCGGATGTCCCGGCGAGTCCCGGGCTGAAGGAGGCGGCTCCGGGCGGCGCTAAGCGCTGGTGGCGGGCCCGGTCTGCGGTGTGTGCGCGCCCGCCAGCTGCGCCGGAGACGCGGTAAGGGCCGCAGGCGGCGGGGCTCATTCCTCAGGGCCGGCAGTGCTGGAGGGGGCGGTGTCTCGGCGAGGGGGCCGGGTAGGGGCTGAGGTTGGGGCGCAGGGGCGGGGGGC
>NW_007726186.1:12326-35305 GCF_000696425.1 Galeopterus variegatus | reverse complement strand
CGGGGCGGGTGGGGTGCCGGGAGGCAGCGAGGGATGGTGGGGTCGGGGTTGACGCCGAGGGGCGAGGTGCCAGCGGAGTTGGAGGCGGGGTACCCAAGGGCGGGCCCGGGGGTCTGACCGGCCGCAGCGGGCCGGGCGGAGGGAGGCCCTGCTGCGCGGGCTTGTCGCGAGCAACCTACGAGTGGGCGCCCCGCGTTTGGTTTGGGGCCGGGGGGCGGTGGTGGACGTCGCCTTCTTGAAAGTTGAAGGAGTTCCCCGGGGACGCCGGAGCGTCTCTCGGGTGGAACGCCCAAGGGCCCTTCCTTTCCCGTTGTCCTCCGAGGCCGGAGGTATCCCCGAGGGATTGAACCCTAGTGAGGGGCATTCTGCCCTGTTGTTGGACTTGAAGTTCCCCCACTTCTGCTTTGGGAGAAGGTTGGTCTAACGGGGCGGAAGATTTAGGTTCGAAGTGTGTGTGCGTGTGTGTGTGTGTAGACGGCAGTGGCGGGGTCGGTATTTGGGGCAGGCCGGGGGCACCTGCTGGCGCGGGCGCTTGACCCTGCAGGGGAAGTCGCGGGGACCCAGGGGCGCAGAGGGAACCGCTAGTTGCCCCTGCTATCCAAGTAGATCCCAGCACTCAGGGAAGGTTTTGTGTGGAAGAAACTTTACCATTTGTTTCTATTTCGTCTGTTTTTGAACAGTGAGGGTTAAAGTAGGTGAGATAGTGCAAACAAGTTTGGAAAAGGTGAGCATTTTTGGATTAGAAAAAAATTTTTTTCCATGAAACTGTAACTATAAAATTGTTGCTCAGACCTGAAATCCAATTCCTGAGCTGTGAAGCCGAGCCTCTTGTCATGTTCCAGTAGGGAACCCGTGTGTAGATTGAATACAACAGTGTTAACCTGCGTCTTAGTCTACAGTGAGATTGGAATGCCAGTAAATGTGCTATTAGAAAGGCCTGCTGTGATATGTTAACAGTAGTATATGTACTTTAAAACAAATATTGTCTAACATTTAAAAATTTTTTAGCACATGTTTCCCTTTTGTCCTTTATCATCTATTATTATATGAAGAGAAGATTCTCTAAAGCCTTAATTAGGGGTGCATTACAGAAGAGTACTTTCCCTTTAAAAATCCAGCTGTGTTGTTTTGGCAACTGCTAAGTGCTCTAGTTGTCAGTTTTAAAATCTATGTTACCTTGGCAGAACTTGAACAGTCTGTGGAAAAGGTAAACAAAATAGTTTTTTTAACATACAAAAATGACATTTCTTTTAATATGAATTTAGGAAGTGAGGATAAAAATAACTATTGTGTCATTATGGCTTTTGTGTGTACATTTTGTTTTGTTTTGTTTTTGTATAGTTTTGGAGAGCTCAGTCTTTATTTTTATTTCTTTTCCTGTAAATGACAGTCTTTGTTTTAGGGAGAGTCAAACGTGTTTTCACTAAAGCAAATACCGATTTAAATGAGTTTATATTAAATGTAATAACCATATGTTCATATCTCATATAAAAATTAAGATTAGTGTTTGTACATGTTGATGCATTAATTGACAATGGAATCACCTTTATTTTAATTCTCAACGAGCATTGTTTGCAAAAAGTTGTGATAATGGTGTTATAAAAATAAAAGTACTCTGAAGAGCTGAAACTAGTGATTTGAATGTTTGTGGATTCTAGATTAACAATTCTGTTGGAAGAGTACTTTCAATAGATATTTATTTATTAAAGCAGTTAATGATTGTGAAGTAATAGTGACCTCATTAAACACAATTATTTGCTTACCTATTTCATTTAATTCACACTATAGTTATATATAAAATTATTTTTATATACTTTGGATATATTTTGTATATTTTATATATATTTGGTTTTATCCATTTCAGAACAAAGGTGTTAAAATTACATTTAATGCCTTATTTCCCATCAAAAGTTTCTTTTTAAATTAAAATGTTGAGGGTGTTTAGGGAAAGGAAAATAGCTCATTGAGGCTCAAAAATAACTGTAATGTCACCGTGTCGAATTATGGTTTGAGAATAATTTCCTTTTCTATTCTTAGAGTTTTTATGTTTCCATAGTGGGTGTGTGTGACAGATTTTTTTCTTTTTTGTAAATGTAATTTGAAATAATCTTTTTAAAATGTTGAGTTGTTTCAAATGGTGACGTTATATTTTTCTAAAGCAATTTTCTTTACAACTTTGTATTTTCCATTTAGAATGCAGTGCGGTTAATATTATTTTATTAACATTCAAGCAATAGCAGTGTCACCCATTAATTGTTTGGCTACCAAAGAGAAATATTGAACTATATTGGGAAGGTGGTTAAGTAATTATGAAAATGCTTATTAGAACATTATTTCGAAGTTTAAATGGTCCAATTAAATCTTCTGAGTAGACTTTCGTTCTGATTTAGGAGGAGGAAGCCGTAAGCAATTTGTTATTGGAAGTAGCATGCTTGTCAGTCAGTTTTGGAAAGCCATCTTTTTTCCTCCCTTTGCTGCTTGTAGTCAGGCAAAAGGAATGTAGTGTAACATATAACGATGATGGTCTTGGATTTTCTGGGGGCATTTCTGATTTCAAATATTCTGTTTTGTAATCAGACCCTGGCCCTATTTTTTGTTTTGAAAGACATAACTCATGGTAGATATTAATCTTATGAAGTCCAGCTGAAGTTTTCTTTTGTCACTGATGGGGTAATGAGAATATTGTTCTGTGGATTGAAAATGATCACTATTGCTTTTTTCTAGATTAAAAAGAAAATCTGTGAATATTCTTAGTAAAGTGAGAAGTGAGTACATTCTTAGTGTTTAAGTAATAAGAGAAGTGTAAATATGGAAATCAAATCAATCTTTCAGCTATATAACCTCATGCAGTAAAATGCTTTAACATGTGCTGATTTGCAAGCTCTCATGAAGGAAGGCCGGTAGACTTTTTAGTCAGATCTTGATTCAGATCTCAGCTCTACTACTGACAAAGTTATGAGATATCTTCCATAAAATGGGAAAGAATTACACTACCTGCCCTGTGGAGTTACTAGAATTAAATGGGATAATGGGTATAAAAGTTCCTAGCACACTGCCTGAGGCTTAATGTACAAAAGTGTATTATTGTCTGATCTCCCTCCATCCCTTCCTGTTTTCGTATCTTTCTTCCTATGAAGATTATAAAGGTATCTGGCCCAGTACCTGTATGTTTAGTGTTTTTGACCAAAAGGACTTCATATACTGGAGAATGCTTATGTATTTGTTTTGGATAAAATATTCCAGTGTCTTACTTAGACTCATTGTCAGATTATACATAAAATGTTTTTTTAGTTGGCTGTTCTTTGTCAGGGTTTTGATCCGCAGTCATAGTTTGCTTCTAATCTGAATAATCTCCCCTGATGTTTTTTTTTTTAATTAGAGTTAGACATAAGCAGTGTCCCTACTCTTAAGTGAATTATGTCTTTTAGGAATTATATGGGAGTTGTCTTCAAGATATGGTATTTAAAATTTGAAACGAGGAAAAAAGTTTTGTAACCTACTTGGGAGAGGTATATTTAAAAGTAAGTTTAGTAGGTAATCTATAATTTTTTATATTTCATTTTATCTGATTAGTGAAACTAAATGATTTTTTTCTGTGTGTACTTTATCTGTGTATGCTATAATAAATGTGTCTTTGTGTCCCATTTTTTTATAATTGAGTATAAACTCATTTGTTAGTGAGTCTTATGGATAGCATAGGATATACGTTGGCACTTGTTTAATAAAGATTATTATTATTATTTTTTTTAATTCCTTTTTATCTTTTTTACTGACCGGTAACGGGATCGCAACCCTCGGTGTCGCGCCCGTACCGGGGACCGGCAATGAGATCGCAACCCTCGGTGTTGGGCCCGCACTGCGCTCAGCCAGTGAGCGGGAACCGGTCTCCACATGGGATCTGAACCCTCGGCGGGAGCGCTGCTGCACTCCCAAGCGGCGCACTCTCCAGTGCGCCACCGGGCCGGCCCAATAAAGATTATTTTTAATATAGATGTTTTGTTACAGATTTTAATAATTGCATTTGCAGAATTTAAAAACTTTGTTTAATATTAATTGTTTTTGTTACTTGAGATGAAATCATAGCATCTGAGTTCAAAGAAAATTAGCTCATTTGTGAGGTGGAATAACACTTGAATATTTTTTTTTTTTTTTTTTTTTTTTTTTTTTTTTTTTTTCCATTTCCGGAAATGGAAAAAAAAAAAAAAAAATTCAAAGGTTTTTCCCCCCCACAAAAGAGCTAATTTTTTTTTAAACCAAAATTTTTTTTTTTTTTTTTCCATTTCCGGAAATGGAAAAAAAAAAAAAAAAATTCAAAGGTTTTTCCCCCCCACAAAAGAGCTAATTTTTTTTTAAACCAAAATTTTTTTTTTTTTTTTTGTCTTTTGTCTTTTTCCATGTCCGGCGATGGATCGCAACCCTCAGTGTTGCCCCCGTACCGGACCGGGGACCGGCAACGGGATCGCACCCCGCGCCCCGCTCACTGAGCGGGAACTGGTCCGTATGTGGGATCCGAACCCTCGGGCGGGAGCGCCGCCGCGCTTCCCAAGCGGCACACTATCCAGTGCGCCACTGGGCCGGCCCAACACTTGAATATTGATATATGATGGCAGATAATTTACTTGTTCATGAGTTTAACAATTAATGTTGTAAGACAGAGAAATTGTTAACATAGGTGAGAAACAGACATTAATTTATCAAGCTTCTAATAAATATCAACCAAGACACATCTTTTTTTTATGATTGTCTTGAATTAATACTAATTTTATTTTCTTACACAAAAATGTAAACTATTATCTATGGATCTTTTTTAAAACTCACCATCAGTAAAGTTGTATGCTTGGAAAAATGTTTTCAGTAGTGAATGGTAAATTTATACTGCATGAGCTGGACCTTTACATGGTTATTTTTGTGACCAGCAGCATGCATATGCAGGTTGACTTGAATTTGTTTGAGGTATGATTTGTGACCCTTGGAACAAAGGGCTGCTTCCAGTTTGAGCTGGTAAGATAACTTGTAACTTTTGGATGTATTAAAACAAGGTGCTCTTGCATTAATCCTGTCTCACCTCTCATCCTCATCCCCAACAATTCATCTTCTACGCAGAGGTTAGAATTATATTTCTAAAATTTGTATCTATATGTCATTTCTTAAAAACAAACTTTGAAGGCATATAAGTTCAATAAAGAAGCAGTAATGTAAGGGATAATAGGTTGGCCTCCAAAATCAGACTAAGTTAGAACACCCACTCTACTTTGTGTTCTTTGTGTATTCTTTGTCAAGTTCACAGTCTTTTGGAGGCTCAGTGTATAAAATAGTGATTATAACATTATCTACCTCATAGAGTTGTTGAGATGATTAAATGAGATGTGTATAAGACAATGCCTGGTACATAGCATCCAGTAATTTTTTTTCCCTGCTGTTATTACCATTACTACTACTGCTATTGCAATTATTAGTCATGGCTTACTTCATAATATGATTCCATCCTATCTTTCCAGGCTCCTTGTCAGCCACGGCTCTTCAGTTTTTGTGCCCTAGTCCAGCTGTTTGCTCTTCCCTGAAAAGGCCATGTATTTTCATGCTGATGACTCCCATGTTTATTTCTCTAACCCAGAATTCTCTTGAGCTTGATATCCACCTGGAAATCTGGTTGGAATCTCAAATGTAATATTAGCCATATGGCTAAGATATAGCTATTTTTGTCTTCCCTCCAGCCTTCCTACCCCAAACTCTGGTATCTCTGCTGGCCTTCCCCATCCCAGTAAATGGCAGTATTGAAGCCAAAAACTTAAGATATCATTCTTAATTCTTTCCTTTTCTCTCATGTCCAGTCTGTCCACAGTCCTGTTGTTCCTTCAGAGTTTACCTTGAGCCAACCCACTGCTCTTAATCTTCACTGCCACCTCTTTATTCTAAGCCATCATTAACTCTCACATGAATTATTGCAGTAGCCTCATAAGTGGGCTTCTCCTTTTCTTTTCTTGCTCCATTCTTTCTTCACACAGCAGCCCTAGGGATCATTTTGAGAGCCTAAATCAGTTCATATCATTTTGCTGCTTAAAATCTTCCAATGACTTCCCATTCCTCTCAAAATAAAGCCTATACTTCTTTTCATGTCCTAAATGGCCCTGAATGATCTTTCTCCTCCTCCTTTCCCCCCTCATTTATTGATGTTCCTTAAACACTCCACACCCTTTCCTCATTTAGGGCCTTTTGTACTTTTTCTACTACCTGCTTGGGATGCTGTTTTTTTTTTTTTTTTTGTCTTTTTCCGTGTCCAGCAATGGATCGCAATCCTCAGTGTCGCCCCCGTACTGGACCGGGACCGGCAACGGGATCGCAGCCCTCGGTGTTGCTCCCGCGCCTCGCTCAGCCAGTGAGCGGGAACCGGTCTGCATGTGGGATCCGAACCCTCGGCGGGAGCGCCGCCGCACTTCCCAAGCGGCGCATTATAGCAGTGCGCCACCGGGCCGGCCCCTTGGGATGCTGTTTATATGGCTGGCTTGGAGAAGCCCTTTGGAACTTGGCCCAAATCTCACTTCCTTACTCAGAGACCTACTCTGACCATCCTATTTAATGTTAAACTTCATCAGTTTACTCTCAACACACATTATTTCCTTCAAGACACTTATTATAATGTGTACATACTGGGTTTGTTTAGTTATTGCTTATTTATGGTCTTTCTCCATTACCTGAATATAAACTCCATGAAAGCACAGGCCTTGTCTTGTTCACAGACGTATCCCCAGGCATTAGCACACTGCCTGACACTTGGAAGACAGTACCTATTTGAATAATTGCTTCTGTATCTTTTTTATGGTTTTGCCGATAAATGGAATGCTCTCTTTCTCATATACTTACTGGACTACTTATCCTTTAAGTCGTAGCTCAAATGTCATTTCATCTGTGATACCAGTTTTAATCTCTCTAGACAAAGTTTTTCTCTCTTACTCTTGTGTGCTTCCGAAGCCTTTGATACATGCCCTATTTGTAGAGTAAATCCCATTTTAGAGTGTTATAATTGATGGCACTCTCTTCTGCTAGGCAAAGTTCCTATGTCAAGGATCAGCTTCCCCTTTTTGTATGCTTTTATGTATCCTTTAATAGTAACCTATCATAGTACATAGTGAATTCTCAGTAAATTGAGTGGAGGTTGTCTTAATCAACTGGAATAACCAACCACAGACCAGTTTTCCCAAATCAGACTTTAAAAATTGTAAAGGTACTTTCCAGGTTATATGTCCTACCTTATGCATTTTCTATACATATGAACAGATGAGGGTACTTCAAAAAGTACATGGAAAAATAGAATTGAAAGGTAATGTGAATCTTTCCATGAACTCTTTGAAGCACCTCATATTATCAGTGTTCTAAGAGCAGGAATCCAAGAGCTTTTGAGCACAAATACTGTTTCCTGAGATTCCATTTTGTCTTCTTGCTGGGCGTTGAGTAGCCATCTTGTCTGAAGGCTGTATTGTATTTCCAGTTGGAAATGCATCTCTCTCTTGTTCTTTACTAACCAGTATGCTCTGTGGTTGCAT
Organism: Galeopterus variegatus; assembly: GCF_000696425.1. Taxonomy (NCBI): domain Eukaryota; kingdom Metazoa; phylum Chordata; class Mammalia; order Dermoptera; family Cynocephalidae; genus Galeopterus; species Galeopterus variegatus. The sequence goes on along the minus strand of NW_007726186.1, from coordinate 27,764 downwards.
TCCCTCCCTCCAGTTTATCCAACTAATTTCACATGTTATTTCAGAAAGGCTCAATTGGGAGGGAAACCTTGTACAATATAACACAATGTAAATGAAATATACTACTAATTCAGCTGTATTGCTAACAGAGATTTATCAAAGAGCTTTTGTAGCCAATGTTAGGAACCTAATCACCACTTGTAATGGTGAAAATCTTTCTGCATTCTAAATGGCTGACTTAGAAATGAGCTTTTGGAACATACCCCATTTGCAAGTCTGGGACTATGTTAGCAAAATGTTTATTTTGGTACTGAAAACCTATTTCTTAATGGTGTTAATCTAATTTTATGACATGAATTATGAAGGAAAAGAGAGAAGAATGTAGGAGTTAAGGTTTTTTGTTTTTGTTTTTTCCAGAAATGGCTTAATTTCCCCAAGGTAAAGTTTTATTTTTATTTTATTTTTTTATCTTTTGTGGCTGGCCGGTACAGGGATCCGAACACTTGACCTTGGTGTTATCAGCACAGCACTGTAACTATTTCAGCCAACTTACCAGCCCAACAAAGTAAAGTTTTAGTATTGCCAGAAGGTTTTTTTAACTGTTTATTTTGAAAAAAATATTTAAACTTAGAGAAAACTTACAAGAGTAGTACATTGAACTTCCGTATATCTATTACCTAGATCCATCAATTGTTAACATTTTCTACATTTGCTTTATCACTCGTATTTGTAGAGTGGCCACAGAATCTGGAAACAGATATTATTACTTTATTTTGTTTACAGTTTGAAGCTCCTTCATTACATCTTCTGGAGTATGCCAAAGAGGCAAGTTTATTCAAAGTCAGAGGCATATATCACCTAAGGCAAAACATCACAGATGCAAGTACAGGGATAATGCTACATTAATGCACTGTGTATATTGCTAACAAGGAAACCACATATTAAACATATAATTTCATCAAACATATCATGTATTATAATGTAATATCAGGTAACTACTACGTAGAACTCCTTTTTCTCTCTTTCCTCCTCTTCTTTTTCTTCCTTTTCCTATTATAATTATTTTCATTATTGAATCATTTGAAAGTAGGTTGCACAAATCATGATCCTTTACCCCTAAGTGCTTCAGCTGATATCTCCTAAGAACAAGTTATCCTTACATAATCACAGTATGGTAGATTCAGGAAATTTAATATTGATGCTAATAATATGTAGTTCATGTTGAGATTTCTTCAGTTGTGCTGATAATATCTTTTAATAGCATTTTTTCCATTCCAGTATAATACATTACATTTTAGTTAAAATGCAATCATCAAAAAAACGTCACGTCTCTCGTATTCTTTAATCTGAAACAGTTCAATCTTTTTTGGTCAGTCCTGACGTTAATAGTTTTAAAGAGTGTAGGCCCTTTGTTTTGTATGATGTCCATCAGTTTGGGTTTGTCCTATTGCTTTTTTTGTAATTAGATTCAGGCTATGCATTTCTGGCAGGAATCCCATGTAAGTGATGATATATCCTCAGTGCATCACATCAAGAGGCAGTGAGATGTCAGGTTGACCATGTTGGTGGTGTTTATTTGGATCACTTAGTTAAGATTTTGCTTGCCAGTTTTCTGTGTTATGAAAGGTATCATCATCCCCTTTGTTGTTATTGAATAATCTATAGGAGACGCTTTGAGACTGTGTAAATACCTGTCTTCCCCAAAACATTCACACAGTGGTTTTAGCATTCATTGATGATTCTTGCCTGAGTCAGTTATTACACAGTGGTTGCAAAACGGTGATTTTCTAACTGTCATTCCTTCCGCATTTATTAGTTGGCATTCTATTTTGTTGTAAAGAGCTTTTCCTTCTCATTTGCTTATTTGATACAAATAGGAATTCATAGATTCTCTTTAATAAGGTTATTTTCTGTCAGTATTGGTTTTGATGTTCCAAATTAACCCATATTTGCTCAGTGGGAACTCCTTCAACTTAACTCATTGGTTGTTTTGATACGTCCCCATCATTTTTGGAGCACTTCCTTGCTTTTTGTAACAATAAAATATTCCAGGTTCATCTTATGCTTTTCAGCTCCTGTCCTAGAATCAGCCATTATATCAAGGTTTCTTTTATTGGGTAAGAGTACTTAGAAATCAAGAACTGGGCAGTAAGTATGCTGTTAATACTCGAGTTTTTTTTTTTTTTGAGCGCTTTCACCTTATGAAGCTAAAAAAAGGTGAATATACGTTGATTCCTCAGGCAGTAGATTGTAATTTCTTTTTACATTCCCAAAACTCCTTAGAAGAAAGTCTTTTCCTTTGAAAGTGTTAACGGTTTAACTACTTTCACTTAATTCTTCTATTTAATTCTGAGTGGTTGTGTCTTGTTTTCCCAAACATATTTTAAGTGTTTGGGGACTAAGAATCCTGTTTTATACCTCTTTACGTACTCAGTGAATATGTTCCATAGTGCCTTAAACATGGTTGATACCCTTATGTTGTTTATAACATGTAATTATAATGACTCGATATTATCTTTATTACTCTTATGCCATAATTAAATATTCTTATGTTTGTTATAGCATTTTAGCTAATTTTGTAGAAATCTTTTAAGTGAATCAGTGATTCATATATTCTAATAACTTTGCTATCCTAGGAGAAATGAAAAACTAAAAATTTTCAACTTTGACATTTTAAAAAACCTAATTCCTGAGGTTAAAGGGTAGAATGAAAGAAAATCAAAATGCTTATTCTTGGCATTTTTGTTTTATAGTATTTAGTCCTTAAGCAAGTAATTACCTTTCTTGGTATCACTTTAATTATAAAATGAGATGGTATCTAGGTTCTTTTTAACTTTGTGTTGCATGTTCTATATCTAACTAACATTAAATTGTTTATGAAAGTAAAATTAAGTGCTACAAAGTAAAGTGGAAAGAGTATTGTGCTCCTGAGCCAGGAGTCATTGGATTCACATTCTTTGTAACCATTGTGTTACTTTGGCAATTTATTTCTCATTTTAGTCTTCATTACCTTATTAGTCAGTCCACTGGGCTAGGTGCTAGGGAGCACCAGTGAACAAGACTTGCTTTCATAGTCAGTTGGGAGTATGGACATGTACGTGTTTGTAGTTCACTTTGATTTGTACTTGGATTTGATATGTACAGTGCAGAGTTTTATAGGAGCACATAACAGGGGCAATTAACCCAGTTTCAGGGAAGCCAGGAAAATTTATCCCTGAGAAAGTGACACCTAGGTTGAAGCCCAAAGAGTGAATAGGACATAGCTTTGTGAAGAGGGAGGATAAAGTTTACCGACCTGTGTTAAGGACAAGAGATATACTTTGAGAGCTCAGATTGCTTTGGAGAAACTCAAAGAGTAGACAGGAAGTGCAGGAAAGGGCAGACACCAAAGAAGTAGTGAAAGATGAGGCTGAAGAGGTAAATAGGGGCCAGATAATGAAGAGCCTATAAACTATGTTAAGGGATTTGGACTTTATTCTAAGGAAAAATGGAAGCATCTTAAACCTGAAAGGAAATTGGTTAAAAAAAATAATGCTGGTTGCACTGTAGAGAATATTTGGAGAGATTAAGACTGGTAGGCAGAGTGAATGATTAGGAGAGTGTTATAACAAATTACTTGAAAAGGGTAAGGTGGCTTGGACTATGGCAGTGGGAGGAAGGTTGACAAAATGGATGCATTAGAGAGAGAGGTGGATTTGATACAGGAGGCAGAATGAAAGGACTCAGTAATGGAGAATATGTTGAAGGTGAAAGAGAAAGAAGAGTAATGATTAGGTTTATGGCTTGGACGATTGGGGGAATGAATGTATTGAAATAGGAAGCACAAAAGGAAGAACAGGTTTAAGAGATGATGATGAGTTTACTTGTGAGAGAGTGCCCTGGAGGATAAAGAGGTATAATCAGAGAGTGAGATGTATGAATTTATTATTAAAAGTGAAACACTTCCTGATAATGACAAGGCCTAGGGATTTGAGCATTGAATGGGTGTTTGAAGAGGAGTGGAAATGAAGGTGAGAAGTGGTCAGGGAACTGAGAGGACTTATCTATAAAAAAGCCTAAGAACATGTCTTCACTAGGGCAGAGGATCGTTTTAGGTGACCTCAAGGTTTTGGTTTGTGGTCTTAGAAAATAGAAATTAAAAATTAAGTACTGTCAATAAGATAGTCTTAAGGTAAAACAAACAAACAAAAAAGCAGAAATCTCCACAAAAATAAGAATGTTTTTTCTAGACAAAGCAGGAGAATACTTAATTGCCCCAGATATTAATAATGCTCCTCAGTATTGGCTAAAAATTATGAAACATATCAGGCATACAAAAAATTAGATCTCTCTCAGTCACCATTGTCCTTTGTCTTTCTTCAGAGGTAATCATCTTAAATTTGGATTCAACCTTTTTAATTCATTTATTTTTTAAATGATGTACATATTGCTGAACAATTACATAGTGTTGTTTTATTGTAATATAAGTGTTAACAGTACAATATTATTAGCTGTAGTCACCCTGGAATACCAGAACTTACTCTTCCTATTTATCTCTAACTTTGTATCCATTGACCAACCTCTTCCCCTCACCCTTTCACTTCCTATCCTCTGGTAACTACTGTTTTAGTCTCTATTTCTATGAGAACCACTTTTCTTTTTTTTTTAAATTTAAGACTCCACATTTGAGTGGGATCATGCAGTACTTGTCTTTCTGTGCCTGGCTAAGTTCACTTAACATTGTGGTCTCCATTTTCATTCATGTTGCTGCAAATGACAGGATTTCATTTCTTTTTTTTTATAGCTGAGTATTTTGCATGTTTAAAAATGTATAAAATGGTACTGAACTCCGCAATACCTTCTGTGATTTATGTCTCAGCAAATAATCATACTGATAACATTTATCTGGTTTTTTTCAGTATAATAAGTTGGATATTAACATTGGAACAGAGTGATGGGATACTATGTCATTGATGAGTTATTTTGAATTGCCATAATTTACTTAGTAAGTTTTTATATAACCTAGACTAATATCACGAGTATTCCTTTTTAAAAATATTCTCTTTAGTAAAAAAACATTAAAACAATTAAAAAAAATTTTTATTGTGGAATGATGTTAGTCTTCAAGAAAAGTTGCAAAAATAGTAAAGAGCATTTGCATGTGCTCTTCACCTAGCTTTCTCTACTGTTGGATAGCTTGTGTAACCATAGTATAAATATCAAAACCAGGAAAGTAATATTGGTATACTATTAAAGACCTGATTTTGAATTTCATCAGTTTTTGATGATCTTTTTCTGTTCTAGAATTCCAATCCAGGATCCCACATTGCATTTACTTGTTGTATCTCTTTAGTGTCCTCAGATCTATGATATTAACTCATTATTTCCTTGTCTTTATGATCTTGATGCTTTTGAAGAGTACTAGTCATCATTTTGTAGAATGTCTTTTTTTAAATTTATATTTTTAAGGATATGCACATTTATTTGTTCAAATAACAAATACATAAACTGAATGACATGAATAGCAAAATACTCTAGGAAGTAGGGCTTCAATTTTTCACAAAACTGGAGATGTAAAACATTAAAATTTACATATTTCATTTTATAATCTCTACAATTATTTGAAATAGCTCTCTAAAGTCTTCCAGGGGCATGCAAATATCAAATTAATTTCAACAGAGGAAGCTGAATAAATTTTTCAAAGGCAAATTAATTTTTAAGCATATTAATGAGACTACTTAATAAAAAGAAATCAAGAACAGAAATTAAATGTCTAAGTTTAGCAAGATAAATTGCATAAAAAACCAATGAAACAGAATATAAACACAAGGGGACTTTTAAAATTCCTGGAAAAATAGAATTGAGAGATAATGGAAATCTTTCCATGACTTTTTTTTGTTTTGTTTTAAATTTTCCTTTTATTTATTTTTTAAAAAGACTTAAATCATAGAAAATATGTTCTCTGACCACAATAAGAGAATGAAATTTAGAAAACTCACAAATGTGTGGAAATTAAATATCATGCTCATAAACAATGGGTAAAAAAAATCAGGGAAATTAGAGAGTACTTTGAGATAAAGATCAAAGTGCAACATATCAAAATTTATAGGATGCAGGGCTCATGCAGTGCTTAGAGGAAAATTTAAACTTGTAAACACCTATATTAAAAATAAGAAAAATCTCAAATCAGTACTTTAATCTTCCACCTTAAGAAAATAGAAAAAGTGGAGCAAACTAAACCAAAAGCAGATATAAGTAGGAAATAACAAAGATTGCAACAGAAATGTATGAAACAAGTAATTAAAAAACAATAGAGAAATAAACAAAACCAAAAATTGATTCTTTAGAAAGATTAACAAAATTTGCAAACCTTTATCTAGACTGACCAAGAAAAAAGAGAAAACTGAAATTACTAAAATCAGAAATAATGTTGGGGCATCAGTACATTGTCACTGTGGCTTTTTGTGGGGTAAGATTTAGTGTCTTTCTTTTTCTCATTTGCATTTTTGTTCTCTGAGTGGGTTTTATTCTTTCTGTGCATTCATGGTAGTGATTATTGTTTTTCAGATTCCAAATGCAAAACTTCCTTGAGGATTTCTTATAGGGCTAGTCATGTGGTGGTTAACTCCTGCACCTTTTTTGTCTGGAAGATATAATATTTTCCCCTCATTTCTGAAGGATAGTTTTATTGGATATAGTATTATTGGCCAACAGTTTTTTCTTTTAGTACTTTTAATATATTATCCCATTTTCTTCTGGCCTGTAGAGTTTCTTTTGAAAAGTCTGCTGTTAGTCTGATGAGGACTCCCTTATAGGTGACTTGACACTTTTCTTTTAATATTCTCTCTTTATCTTTGAACTTTGCCAGTTGGACTATAATGTGTCTTAGAGAGTATCTTTTTGGGTTGAATCTGTTTGGGGATCTTTGAACCTCCTGAATTTGAAGATCCATGTTTCTCCCTATATTTGGGAAGTTTTGGGTTGTTATTTCATTGAATAGGTTTTCCTGTCTTTTTCTTTCTCCTCCCCTTCTGGAATGGAACATCCATGATTGAATGTTCGTGTGCTCAAGGTTGTCTGCTAGCTCTCTTAGATTTTCTTCAGTTTTTAAAATTCTTTTTTCCTTCTTGTCCGCCTGAGTTATTGCAGACTATAACTCAGTCTTTTATAACTTATAAAAGATTGTCTTCAATTTTATTTTATTTTATTTTATTATTTTTTTTTTTAATTTTATTTTTTTTCCATTTTGTCTTTTTCTGTGTCTGGCAACGGATCGCAACCCTCAGTGTCGCCCCCGTACCGGACCGGGACCAGCAATGGGATCGCAACCCTCGGTGTTGCTCCCGCGCCTCACTCAGCCAGTGAGCGGGAACCGGTCTGTATGTGGGATCCGAACCCTTGGCGGGAGCGCCGCTGCACTTCCCAAGCGGCGCACTATAAAAGTGCACCACCGGGCCGGCCCTAAAAGATTGTCTTCAAGATCAGAAATTCTTTGTTCTGCTTGTTTTAGCCTGCTGCTTAATCTATGAGCTGTTTTTTATTTTGTTGAATGAATCTTTCAGTTGCATGAGTTCTGCTACATTCTTGTTTAAGGTATTAATCTCTTTGTAAATTTCTTCCTTCATATCCTGGATTTTTTTTTTTCTCATTTCATTATGTTGTCTGAGTCTTCTTGTATCTTAGTGAGTTTCCTTAAGATTGTTGCTCTGAATTCCTTCTCTGTCATTTCAAGGGTTTCCTGTTCTAGAGTCTGGTATTTGAGAATTACTGCATTCTTTTAATGGTGTTATATTTTCTTGGGTTTTCATATTTCTTGTATCTCTACATTGTTGTTTGTTCATCTGGTAGAGCAGTTGCTTCTTCTATTACTCTGGAGTGGCCTTTGAGGAGAGAGATGTCCCCTTTTTTTTTTCCCAGTCTCTGCTGATGACTTTCCTTGCGTCAGTGCAGGGGAGTGTCTGGCGGGCTGCCTGCATGGTGGCTCTGGCTGCTGCTGTGGCGTTGAGCTGCTTTTTCAGCAGCTGTGGCTGTGGTGGGCTACCCACTTGGAAGTAGTGTTTTTGGCATGCTCTCTTGACTGTTTTGGGGCAGGAGGTACTGCCCTCGCCTCCTTGCCTAAGTCCTCAGGCTGCTTGCTTGCCTGCTTCTGGGCAAAGGGGTCTGTGGCCTATGGCTCCTTGCCTAGAACATGGGAATGCTGTCTTGCGTGCTTCTGGGTGGAGGGGGCTGAGGCCCACGGCTCCTTGCCTAGGACTCCGGGTGTGCTCTCTTGCCTTCTTCTGGGTGGAGGGGACTGTGGCACATGGCCCCTTGTTTAGGACCCCAGGCATGCTCTCTTGCCTGCATCCAGGCAGAGGGGGCTGTGGCCCATGGCTTCTTGACCAGGACCCTGGCTATGCTCTCTTGCCTGCTTCTGGGTAGAGGGGGCTGTGGCCCATGGCTCCTTGCCTAGGACCCTTGTTATGCTCTCTTGCCTGCTTCCGGATGGAGGGGGCTGCGGCCCATAACTCTAGAATGTCTTTCAATTTGGGTTTCTCTGATGCTTGCTTATGATTAATTTAGGATTATGCATTTTTGGCCATAATACCGCTGAAGTAATGATATCATATCAAGAGGTATGTTTTATATCAGAGGTATGTGATGTCAACATCTTGTTATTGGTGATGTTAATTTTGTTCACTTAATTAAAGGGGCATCTGCTGGTGTCTCTCTTGAAGTCACAGTGTTCCTCTTTAATTGATAAGTATCTTTGGGGAATTACTTTGGGACTATGCTAATTTTTGCTTTCTCTTCAAACTTCTCTCATTCATTTTAGCATTCGTCAGTCGAACTTATCTACAGCAATTATTACTATAATATTTACCTAATGGTGATTTTACAGGCTTTTTTGTTCCTTTCTCATTTATTAATTGAAATTCTTCTCTAATGAAGAGATGTCCCTTCTCGCTCATTCATTCATTCATTTACTTATATCAGTATAGACTCAAAGATGTTTATTTTATTTTGTAGGTTATAATCTGATGCTGTCATTTATTGCTTAGATTGTCCTGCTTTGGCCATTGAGAGCTCCTTCTGGTTAGCTCGTGTCCTTTTGACATGCTCCCTTTCTTTTTCAAGCACTTTCTTACTTTCTGGTGCTACGAGATACTTCAGGCTCATCTTGTATTTTATCTGCCCCAACCCTGGAATCATTCTCTTTTCCAAAGAGCCTTGGCTCCTTTTATTGGAGGATGGCGGTTAAAAACCAAGATCTGGGTAGTAGGATTGCTTATTGCCTCTAGGGTGTCATTTTTTTCTAGGCCCTCTCAGCAGACAGAGCTAAACACATAAATATGTATATATACTAACCCAAACATATACACACGTTTATATTCAGTTCAGGTAGAATGTGGTATATGTTTCTAAAAATTATTGTGCTATGCAGAATCATGCAGTGAAACCAGAGTGTCATGGGATCAATGGAGTTAGGGAAACAACATTCAAAAACTTTGCCAGTGATGCATTAAAAGAAAGGATAGGAGCCTAGTAAACCTAATTAAAATGGTAGCATGGTTTTAGACATGTTAAATTGTTAAGTAATACATAAATACATAAAAGATATGGCACTTTACTATGAAAAGGCAGTTTGCTTATGTGAGTGAGTGTCCTAAGCATTGTGGCTTGTGAGTGAAATGGTGGAAGACAGTCATCAGAAATCAGAGGAAACATAACACCAGATGTGGATGGACATGGCTCATAACACATGCGGTAGATTGTGGTAGCTCATTTTCATGAGTCAGTTCTCCCCTTTGAGTGCCTTGCAACTTATTCTTCATTTGTCTAATAATTTTGTATTTTTCTTCCATTTCTTGTCTGAATTCAGTTAGCTATTTTAATTTCTCTTTGTATTTTGTCCATTTCTGTTTTTAGTTTTTAGATTTCTGATTCAAGGTGGTTTTCATATCCTCAAATACTTGTTTGAATATATTTAATTTTGTTTGAAGTATTGGCTTGTAATATTTGTTATGCTTTGGAGTTTTTTTTTTGGGGGGGGGGTTCCAGTTGATATGTTTTAAATTCTGTTTCCTGATTTTCTGGATTTAACTTCTCTTTTGTTAATTTTTATGGTATTGGGGTGTTTCGTGGTATTCCTAGTTTAATGATTCCCTCTTCTGTCAGTATAGAACAGTACTATTACTTCAGTGGTTTTTTTTTTTTTGTTGGAGAAGGATGTGAGATAGATTCTCTTTTGTCTCTTGGGACATTAAATTTTCCTTTTTTTTTTTTTTTAACCATATAATTGACAAAAGATATTTTTCCCTTCCTTTTGCCCTTTTTGTCGCCCCAGAAGTTGTGTGTTTCAGAATGGCTCTTTACATGGTACCTGTCTTCTTATATGGTACATGGTGGCCCTTTAAATCACCAGAATTTTGAAAATTCTTCCCTGTAGTCTGTTTTCTGAGCTACCTAGACACTTTTCCAGTATTTTCAGATTTTGAATAGATTTAATATTTTTGGTGGTCTTTCCAAATGACCCTTAGGCCCCTTTGTTAACCCTCTTTGCCACAAAGCCTTGTGGCAGAGTGGACATAGGTGACAGTTTGAGAGCTCAAGTGCTGGGATTTGGTGATTTTTCTGTTTTCACTCACAGTTGTTTTGCAATATCAGCATTCCTTGTCTTCAAGCTGTGCTGAAAATGTGTTTTTGTGTAGTCTTTCCTTTTCCTTTCTTTCTTGTTTTCCTTATGGTATAGGGAGAGTATTTTGAGTTACCTAGATATACTACCACCATTGTCCTCACTCTCTGAAGTCTCTACTTTTGAGATGAGGGAGAAGAATCTATTGACTTAATGCTGTCAGTGCTGTAAAGCTTTTAGTTAGGAAAAGACATAGGCAGTTAACTTCCACTGGTGAGCTAGAGACCCCAGAAAGTATCTTGGAGGAGAAATGAACTAATTAAATTTCAGTGCTCTTACTTTATTCTGATAGCATGCAAATGTTGATTCTAGGTTATTGCAAAAGTCTTAAATGCTTTTTTTGAAAAGCAAGATTATTAATTCAAAGGTTCGTGTCTATAATGTAAATTGGAAATGCCTTGGTTTTATTATTACATGAATGAATTATAGGCCTGTATTCAGCCACGGGCTTCCTTTTGTACTTTTTTTACGCCAATGGTAATCCAATATGTGAAATTTTCTGTAAAGGTTAACTTCTAAACTTGTGAATTGGTTTGATAGATGTTAACGTCTTTGAAAATTAAACTACATTTCCTCTTTGTATTCTTTTTTTTTCCTACTTGCTTCTGGTTTTCTCAGTTTTATTTTATGGTCTTGACAACTGTCTCTTGCTTCTAATAAATGGTAGGTGTGAACTTATTCCTTGACTCTCCATTCATGATTGTGTTTAATAAGATGACACTAAAGCTGTTTATTGTAGCTAACGTTAATTAGTTCTCTGTCTTTTAAGCTCTTTATTTTATTTTTATTTAAAAATTTTTAAATTTAAATTAATTTTTTATTGTACATGTTTGTGGGGTGCAGTTTGTTTCAGTGCATGCATATATTGTATTATGTTCTAATCAGAATAGTTAGCATGTCTGTCACCTAATCATTTATCATTTCTTTGTGTTTACAACATTTGAGATCCTCTTTTCTGGCTCTCTTGAAATATACAATATTATTCACTATTGTTATCCTAGGGTGCCAGAACTGTTTTTTAAACGTGAGAAATTTAACATAAGTTTGGCATTATGCATAGAAGTTCTTTATGCTTGGTTTTTAGAATTCAGTTACTTAAAATATTTATTACCTTTGAACATTTCTTTCTCTAGAGTTAACAGGTTTTTTGTCAGTGTTTTCCAGGAAAATCACTGAGAAGAGAATAGAGTGCATTATATGACTTGTAGTTTTTGCAGCTTATTTTTACCCCAGTATCAGGGCAGAACCCTGTTAAAGAATGTTTTTACATTACCTAGTCTTATGATGATGGTATATTTTGTCCAATTTTACACAGCACATGATTTCCCATGACATAATTTCTTTATTCCCTAATAGTCATCTGTCTAAAGAGAGAATGTTTTTGGTGTGCTGTGTGCACTCTGGATTGGGGAGTGTGGAGTTGTAACCAAGCTCTTTTCTGGCCTTTTGCTTTTACACCAGGTTGTACTTTTCCCTTACTTGTTTCTCTTCCAGCTCCCTGACTACCTGACTTTTTGTACCAGAACAGAGATTTGGACATTAAGATACAAAAAGTGAGGGGAAGGGATGGTAGAGACAGTCAGCGCTCTCCCTTGCTACATCCAAAAGAGTGGGGATGTGGTTTTAGACAAGATATTAATGATAAAATTCTGTGATGTATAACTCCTATGACATTTGAAAAAAGTTTTGAAGGGGTTTTTTAAACCAAAGTTTTGCATTTGGTAGCAGATGAGAGGTGATTGGGGATGCTTCATGGAAGAATTGATATTTGAGCTGGATATCAGATTTTATTGTCAGAAATTATATATGTGGAAAAGATATTCCATACAGAGAAACAGTTTGAGCAAAAGAGCTAAAATAGGAGAATGATAGGTGTTATATTGGATACAGTTTAGTTAGATTCAAGGGCTTTTCATAAGTAGAAGATGGTAAGATTGGAAAGAAAGCTTGAGACCAAATTGCAGTGCATCTTGAATGTTGAGCAGTTTGGATTTTGTTCTTCAAGTATTAAAATTTTTAAGCTTAGAAGTGACCAGAGCCGGGCCAGCCCGGTGGCGCACTGGAGAGTGCGCCGCTTGGGAGTGTGGCGGCGCTCCCGCCGAGGGTTCGGATCCCATGTGGAGACCAGTTCCCGCTCACTGGCTGAGCGCGGTGCGGGCACAACACCGAGGGTTGCGATCCCGTTGCCGGTCAGTAAAAAAGACAAAAAGGAAAAAAAAAAAAAAAAAAAGAAGTGACCAGAGCCTTCTTTAATATGCCCATATAAAATAATGATGATAATGTGTATATTCTTTCTTATTAAAACTTGGTTCCTTAAAGAATAATACTGAGGACCCCTTTTTAGAAAGCATAGTGCTAGGTCATTCCTTAATTTGATTATTTGAAGGGATTTGGTGGGAATACTTGCCTTTCAAGTAGAAGACATGGGTAAGGATAGATTGTCATCGTCTTATTTTTCACTATTTCTTACTTTTTTCTTGATCTCTTTTCCCAGGCCAGACCAAACACTGTGCTATTGTGAAGAATTGATTCCTTCCAAAAACAAGTTTTTTTCTTTTGAAATCCTACAGTATTTTATCTGTCTTATTGTATTTATCATGTTTGACTTTATATACTAAGGTAATAGACGTATAGATACTGCATTGAAGGTGTTAATGCTTGTGTCTTATTTCTTCTTAACATTTTTTTTTGTGTAGATTCTCAGCAGACAAATCTTTGAAATTGCTGTCTTACAAATGACCCTAGATTTTGCACTTTGCAAAGTTGTTATTGATGTAGGATTTGACCTTAACTGAGATTTTGAAATGATGAATTTTTAAGTCATTTCTATAGCTCTGCTGATCTAGATCACTAATTCTCAACATTTTTTCTCTAGTGAGGTACAGTAAATGAACTTTTGACACACATGATGCACTCCCATGGACTTTTATAGCAGAGAAGTAAAGTATTATAGTAATTTATAATTGCCACAACTATCCTGTTACAGATGTAACAGATAGTATGTAATGTGCGTTTTCTAGGGCAGTAGCCATAAATCTCCCAGTTCTCTTCCATGGAAGAAGGCATATCAGAATGTAAAAAGAGGGGATGCTGTGAGAGAATATCAAATTATTGTGAGAGAACTCCCAAATTATTATGGTGTGTATCTTTCAAGATAGTCTTAAGACCTTTTGGAATTCTTATTTTTTATTAATTTAAGTGTTTTGTTGTTGTTGTTTACTTGTTTTAAGTAGGTAGAACCTTACTTTAATGTGGATTAGATTGGTCATCTGGATTTTACTTCTGGCTTCCATTTCATTTCTGTGAGCTTTAGAGTTTGCTTTCCTAAAACAACCTCTGAGGCTTCTTCCAGTTCAAAACTTTAGGAAGCTGGTAACTATCATGAATAGAGTGTGCACATTTTTTTTTCTGGATTCTGGCCTTATTAATATGGAAATCTGTTTGACAGACTTGGGCAGTTTACCAGTCAGATTGTTTAACCAAAGTGATGTGTATTTGGCTATTATGTTAAGTATGTAGTGTTATATTTTAAAGTATGCTTATTTTTACACCTTGTGTGTGTGTGGACAAAATGTGCTTTTTGTTATAGGTGTGTGGTTGGTTAGGACTATACAGATTATGGATTTCAGTAACTATATGCCTCAAAAGGAGGAATAGTGTGAGCATTAGCCCAAGAGGTCAGGTTGAGTGGTAGAGCAAATGGAACTTTAGCATTTGGAAAGTCACAGTCCACTTGAAGAATTATAGCATCATCAGAACATATAATAAATATTAAGCTTTAATGTGGAAACTTTCAATATGGGTGTTGATTATAGACATAGAGCTGGGATGATAAATTATTTGGGAGAATAAAATAAGTACTAGTAATATATGTGAAGTGCCTAATTAACTTGGGGCATAACAACAGATAGGCATTTCACTATGGGGAAGGTGTTAGTATGATAAAGAAGTGTTATTATAGAGAAGAAAATCTGAAGACACTCTAGGCTTTTGATTATTAGAACAGAAGCTAGAAATGAACACATATATCCACATGAAAACTTGTGTATCAGTGTTCATAGCAGCATTATTCATAATAGGCAACAAGTGGAAACAACCTGAATGTCCCCATCAGTCAATGAATGAATAAATAAAATGTGGTATTTCCATACAATGGAATATTATTTAGCAATAAAAAGGAATGAAGTACGGATAGTATGGAATGAAGTATGCTACAACATGGATGAATCTTGAAAACATGTTAAGTGAAAGAAGCCAGTCACAAAAGACCACATATGAGTATTGTATATTCCATTTATATGAAATGCCTGGAATAGGCAAATCTGTAGAGACAGAAAGTAGGTAAGCCACTGCCTAGGGCTGGGGAGTGTGGGGGTGGAAGTGAGGAATGGGGAGTGACTGCTAATGGGTGCTGGGTTTTTTTTTTTAGGGGGGATGAAAACGTTCTGGAGTTAGATAGTGATGATGGTTGCACATCCCTGAGAATATAAAAAAAAATTCATGTTTATACTTGAAATGGGTGAATTGTATGGTATGGGAATAATCTCAGTAAAGCTGCTTTCTTTTTTATTTTTTAAAAAAGAACAGAAGCTGTGCAAAGAGCTGTTTTGGGCCTCCAGTGGTTTAGGGGATGTAGAGGGAGGTGGAAGGGCATGGGGAAAGTGGGCATTTTTTTTTTGGCATTGTCACATATAATCCACTAGCTAAGAATGTAATAGGTTATGTTTTAGTGGGGATTGTATAAGAACACATTTTTTTTAACCTTACTTTTTTTTTTTTTTTTTTTTTTTTTTTTTTTTTTTTTT
>NW_007726186.1:0-12010 GCF_000696425.1 Galeopterus variegatus | reverse complement strand
ACCTTTTTTTTTTTTTTTTTTTTTTTTTTTGTCTTTTGTCTTTTTCCGTGTCCGGCAACGGATCGCAACCCTCAGTGTTGCCCCCGTACCGGACTGGGGACCGGCAACGGGATTGCAACCCTCGGTGTTGCTCCCGCGCCTCGCTCAGCCAGTGAGCGGGAACCGGTCTGTACGTGGGATCTGAACCCTCGGGCGGGAGCGCCGCCGCGCTTCCCAAGCGGTGCACTTATCCAGTGCGCCACCGGGCCGGCCCAAACCTTACTTTTAAATGCTGGAATTGTGCATTATTCCAGTTGACAGGATTAATGTTGCTATTCCCTTATCTTTGTATTTTTTTCATATTCAAATTCTTTTCTATTTTCAAGGTTGTACACAATTGTGTTCCACCCATGTCTGTCCTATACTCTGCTTTGCACTTTTTGTTCACACATATTTAAGTTTGTGTCATCTTTCTTTTTTACCTCCTGTAATTGGAACAGTTCCTAGTTTTATGTGTGTATACACTTTCTCTATTAAATGCTTGCTTCTGTGAAATTTTAGTGACTTAAAGTCTTGCTTCTGTGAATTAGTTTCTATATGTTTATAAATCTGTCCTTTTAAGGCTTTAGTAATATTTTTTTCAGTTCTAGTATCAGATATTTAATGATTCCACATATATTACAAAACTTCTGATTTAGCTTTTGCTAATTAATATTTGCCTTTCTTTTGTCTTGAACAGAGTGAAGACTTGTAGGAATGTTGTTAAAAAATTGACTTCAGTGGCATTCTCCATCTGTTCTATTTGCCCATTTTCTTGGTTTTCTTGGTTATTTCTTTATGGATGTATCTGTCTCTCCCCTCCCCAAGTAATTATAATAATGATGATGGTTTTAAAAAGCCACAGTAATCAGCTGGCACTTAAGGAGTTTTTACTGTATGCCAGTCACTGTGCTAAGCACACTACTAACTTATGTCTCACAACTTAACTTATGAAGTATATAATATTACTATACTATTTTACAGATGAGGAAACTGAGACTCAAAAAGTAAGGTTGATTGTTCTGGTCTTATGAAATCAGAAAAATCTTTTAATTATTATGTACAGCTTTCCAGTGTTGAAGAGTAGCTTTTATAATGTGTGGATTGTGGGTTTTTTATGTTCTTTGGTGGAAGCTCAAAATTTCACAAATTTATTCCTGAATGGAATCATACTGTATGTATTCTTCAGTGTCTGTCTTTTTTCCCTCAGCAACATGTTTTTGCAATTCATCCACGTTTGTGTCTTTCACTAGTTTCTTCCATTTTACTGTTTACCAGTCTTCCATTTATGTTTATACTGCAATTTCTTCATCTTTTGTGGACATCTTCATTTTTTCTATTTTGAAGCTATTATGAATAAAGCTGCTATAAACATTTGAGTACAAGACTGTGTGTGGACATATGTTTTCATTTTTCTTGGGTAAATACCAAAGACGGATTTCTGGGTCAAATGGTAACTGTTTTATTTTGTAAGAAACGATGAAACTGTTTTCCAAAGAAGTTGTATGATTTTACAGTCCCACCAGCAGTGAATGAGAATTCCAGTTTGTATCTTCACCAACACTTTGTATTGTCAGTCTTTTTAAGTTTAGCCATTTTAGTAGATATGTACTTATATCACATTATAGTTTTAATCTCATAATATTTTTATCTCGTTATAGTTTAATTTGCTTTTCTCTGATGACTAATGATGTTAAATATATTTCATTTATTTACTGGCTATCGTGTCTTTTTTGGTGAGGTGTCTGTTCATATCTTTTGTCCATTTTTAATTGGGTTGTTAGCCCTCTTATTACTGAGCTGTAAGATATCTTTGTACATTCTACATAGAAGTCTTTTTTCATTCTGGTTTTTTTTTTTTTTTTTCTTTTGTCTTTTTTGTGACCGGTAAGGGGATCGCAACCCTTGGTGTGGTGTCGCCCACACCACGCTCAGCCAGTGAGTGCACCGGCCATTCCTATATAGGATCCGAACCCGCGGCGGGAACGTTGCTGCGCTCCCCACACCACACTCTCCCGAGTGCGCCACAGGGTCGGCCCCATTCTGTTGTATTTTAATCTGTGTATTTTAATCATTCTGTGAATATCTTAATCCCTTAATGGTGTCTATCAAAGAGCAGATAGTTTCATGTTTGATGAAGTTCTGGATGTCAATTTTTTACTTTATGGTAACTGCTTTTTGTGTCCTAAGTCTTTGCTTCACATGGGGCAGTGGAATTTTTGCCCTGTGTTACTTTTGGAAGTTTCATAGTTTAGCTTTTACATATAGGCCTGTGATTCATTTTGAGTTAATTTTTGTGAATTATATGAAGTATTGTCAAGGCTCATCTGTTTGTTCAACTATCATTTGTTGGTAAGGCTTTCCTTTCCCCATTGAATTATCTTGGCACCCTTGTTGAAAATCAAATGACCATGTGTGTGTGAATTTATTTCTGGATTCTCTGTTATTGTTCATTGATATGGTTTTTGTTGTTTTGTTTTGTTATTACAAGAGCACACTGTATTAAATAGTCTTAAAATCAGGAAGTGTAAATCCTCCATGTTTGTTCTTTTCAAAATTGTTTTGGCCATGTTATGAATTTTGTATTATCTTGTCAGTTTCTACAAGAATGCTTATTGGAGATTTTGATTGGGATTGTGTTGAATCTATCGATCAGTTTGGGGAGAGTTAATATCACAACAATTTTGATTTTATGTTCAGATACATGAACATGATATATCTCTTCATTTATTTAGGTCTTCCTTAATTTCTCTTAGCAGTGTTTTCTAGTATTCAGGATGTTAGTCTTACACATATATCGGTAAATTCGTCTTTAAATATTTCATGCTTTTAATGCTAATGTAAATGGTACTTTTTTAAAACTTAATTTTGCATTTGTTATTATATAGAAATACAATTGCTTTTTAATATTGACTTTGTATCCTGTACTCTTGCAAATCCCACTGTTTAGTTCCAGTCACTTTATTGTAGATTTTTTGGGATTTGCTGTTGATGTTATCATGTCATATGTGACTAGAAGTTGTTTTAATTCTTCCTTTCCGCTCTAATGCCTTTTCTTTCTTTTCTTGCATTATTGCACTGGTTAGGACCTCCAGTAAAGTAGTGGATAGAAATGATAAGAGTGGGCATCCTTGCTATGTTTCCAGTCTTATGGGATAAGAATCAGTCTTTTACCATTAATTATGACGTTAGCGGTAGGTTTTCTGTAGATGCCCTTTATTGGTTGAGGAAGTTTAGTTTGCCTGAGAGTTTTTTTTTTCCCTTCTTTTTAAAATTTCTTCATGAATGGGTGTGTTGTTATGAATAGATGCTCTCTGTACATCTATTGAAGTTAATCATATGTTGGTTTTTATTTAGTATGTTAATGTAGTGAATTACATTGATTTTTGATTACTGAACCAATCGTATATTCCTGAGACAAAGCCTACTTGTACTGATACTTTCCTTTTTATATATTACTGCATTTGATCTGCTAATATTTTGTTGAGAATGTTTGCATCTATACACATGGACAACACTGGTATGTAGTTTCTTTTTCTTGGGGGTCTCCTTGCCTTGTTTTGGTATCGGGGTTATTTATGCTGGCCTCCTTAAATATGTTGGGAAGTATTTCCTCTTCCTCTCTTTAAGAGAGATTGTATAAGACTGATATTAAATCTTTAGAAGTTTGAAGAATTTGCTGGTGAAGCCATCTGGGTCTTTGTGGGAAGCTAGCCTTTTCATTATGAATTTAGTTTTTTAAATTAGATATAGGATTATTTGTACTATCTTTTGTCAGTTTTGATAATCTGCATGTTTCAAGGAATTTTGTCTATTTCATTTAAGTTGTCAAATTTATTGGCATAAAATTGCACTTAGTATACTTTTAATGTTTGAAGTGTTTGTAGTGATGTCCTCTCTTTTGTTTCTGATGTTGGTAGTTGCATCTTCTCTCTCCTTTTCTTGATCAGTCTATCTAGTTCTTTGCAAAGATCCAGTTTTGCTTTCATTGAGTTTATCTGTTGTTTGTCCCTCATCTATTTCACCAATTTCTATTCTTATCATTTCCTTACTTCTACTATTAGTTTAATAGTTTCCCTTTTTTCCAGATACTTAAGGTGGAGATTAGAACACTAATGTTAGACCTTTATTCTTTTCTAACATAAGCACTTAAAAGCTGTAAATTTTCAAGGATTGTTAGCTCTACCCTACATAATCTGATAATCTTCTTATTCAGTTCAGTGTACGTTTGAATTTTCTTTATGATTTCTTTGACTCATGAGTTATTCAGAAATGTGTTAATTTCCTAATATTTGGAAAATGTTCCAATGTCTTTTTGTTACTGATCTTTAATTCTTTTGTATCAGAAAACATTTCCTGTGTGATTTTAATTCTTATAATTTATACACCTTGTTTTATGGTCCAGCATGTGTTCTCGTTCACTGTTCCAAGAGACACATACACTTGCATGTTTGTTATTATGTGGTTGTTGTAGTGTTTGGTTAAGCCAAGCTGGTTTGTAGTGTTTTTTGGGTCTTATGTATCTTCACTGATTTTTCCATCTACTCATTTTACCAGTTATTATGACAGAATGTTGAAATCTTCAGCCATAATTGTAGATTTATGTATTTCTACTTTTTGTTCTGTCAGTGTTTGCTTCATGTATTTTGAAACTCTATTATTAGCTGCATAAACATTTAGAATTATTTTGTATTTTTGATAAGTTGACAGTGTAAGCATTATGAAATGTTCTTTTATCCCTGGTAATATTCTTTGTCTTGAAATCTACTTTGTCAGATATTAATATAGACACTCCAGCTCTCCTAAGATTAATGTCTGTATGGTATATCTTTTTCTATTTTCTATTTTATGTTTAACCTGTCTGTATTGTTATATTTAAAGTGGGTATTTTGTAGATATAGTTATTATTTTATTGATATAGTTGTATTAAGTCTGCCATCTTGCTATTTATTTTCTGTTTGTCCCACCTATTTTGTGTTTCTTTGCCCTCTTTTTTTGTTTGCATATTAAAAAAAATATGCATCCCATTTTATCTCCTTTCTTGACTTATTAGTTTTATTTTATTTTTAGTAGGTGCTCTGTGGTTTTACAGCATGCATATTGATCACAATCAACCTTCATCGCTTTAGGAATAATGTGAGATCTTTACTATAGTGTACTGTACTTCCAATTTTCTTCCCCTCATTCTTTGTGCTGTTGTCATTCATTCTATTTTATATTTCTTATTATGATATATTATTACTACTTTTGCTTCAGACAAATACCTTTTTAAAAATTAAATGTAAGAAAATAAATGTCTTATAATTAGTCATATGTTTATCATTGCTGTTCCTTTGTGTAGGACTACTTTTCTCTCTGCCTTTTTTTTTTAATAGAGTTTATTTCTTAGAGAAGTTTTAGGCTTACTGAAAAATTGAAAGAAAGTTCAGTGTTCACATATACCAACTCCTCCCCCCACTAGTAATTAACATCTTATGTTGGTGTAGTACATATTTTACAATTGATGAACCAATGTTGATACACTATTATTAACTAATTCCTTAGGGCTCACTCTATGTTTTACTATTCTGCATTGTTTTTCTTCTTCCTGAAATGCTTTATTTTTCCTTTATCTCTAAAGAGTATTTTGCTTTATGTAGATTTTAGTTTATAGGTTTTGTTTTGTTTTGTTTTTTTCTAGCACATTATAAGTGTTATTCCTTTGTATTAAATTTGTTTGTGTTACTTTGGACAAGGAGTCTGTGATAATTCTTAACTTTGTCTATCTGTAATATGTTCCCTCCATCCCCCTCTGGCTGCTTTTAAGATTTTCTCTGTGTTATTGGATTTCAGCAGTTGATTATGCCTTGGTGTGGCTTCTTTGTGCTTAATCTGCTTTATTTCCCTTGAGTTTCTGGAATATGTAGCTTTAGTTTCCTTAAATTTGGAAATTCTTTGGCCTTATTTCTGAATATATTTTTTTCTGTCTGGGACTCCAGTCACACCATTTTTAGACTGCTCTTGATATTTTCACTGGTCCTTGATACTCTGTTTTGCTTTATGTTTTGCTTTTTTTTTTTTTTTTCTTTTTTGCTATTTTTAATCTTCAATTAAGTAATCTTTTTTTCCTGCACTGTTGTTCATCCAGTTAATTTTTTATTTGAGATATTGCATTTTTCATCTTTAGAAAATCTATTTGATTTTTTTTCAAAATAATTTTCTTCTCTTTTGTTCCTATTTTTCTTTAAATCCTTTAATATATTTATAATATTTCAAAGTTTGTGTCTTTAAAGACATTATCTCTTTTGTTTCTGGGCCTCTTGTCAGATTTGTCAGATTTTTCCCCTGGTGTGGGTCACACGTTTCTTCATTTTCTTATGTTTAGTAAGTTTCAATTGACTTGTGGACATTTGTCATACCTTGTCTGGATTTTGTTGATTTCCTCTCAGTAGATAGTAATTTCATTTTGACAGACTGTTTAATTTCTTGCAGATCTGTTTGAACCTTTTGAGGCTTATTTTTAAACTTTGTTATGACAGGTCTAGTTTAGCACAACTACTAAGTGTTGATTCTGTTTCCTTTTCTATTGATTGCCCCAAGTTTCAATGAGGTCTTTCTCCCCTTTCATTGAACTTGCACATCTTGCTGGTTTTAAGTAATCTCTGGGAATTTCCTAGCCTACTGCTTCCCCCTTATTATTCTTTGCTGGCCTTGTGGAGTTCCACTTAATTCATTGACAACTTCATGTTCAACAAAAAACTATACAGCTGTGTTATCAAGTATGGTAGCCAGTAGTCACATGTGGGTATTGAGTGCTTGAATTGTGGTTAGTCTGGGGCTGGCCTGTTAGTTCAGTTGGTTATAGTGTGGTGTTATAACACCAAGATCAAGGGTTCTGATCCCTGCACCAGCCAGCCACCAAAAAAAAAAAAAAAAGTTGAATCATAATTCAATGGTTAGTCTGAATTTAAATGTGCTGTTAGTGTAAAACACAGAATTTTAGGGACTTACTGTGGAAAAAAGAAAGGTAAAATATCTCATTTTTCTTTTATATCAGTTACATTCTGAAATGATATTATAAACATATTGGGTTGAGTACACTATATTAAAATTAACATCACCTGCTTCTTTTTACTTTTAAAATACGGTTACTAGGAAGTTAAATATTACATTTTAGGCTCACATTATGTTTCTGTTAGGCAGCACTGCTGTAGAAATCCTTCTGCATATTTCAGGAACATTTTTCTCCTGAGCTCCATCTTCTTTGCTACTGTGCCCACGTAGTACCATTACCTTAGATTTCCTGAACTTCACTCTCTGTCTCTTCTACTCACGGAGTCCTCCACATTCTGCTTGGCTTCTCTTCCCTGAACTGCCATCCTTACTGTCCATCTAAGTGTTTCTAAGGGACACTTTCCCGTTTTCTCAGGTATCATAGTGCTGAGCTGCTCATTGTCCACAGTTTTAAAGTTGTGGTTTTATATGTTTGATCAGTTTTCTAGTTGAGTTCAGTGGGAGAACATGTTTTGTACCAGTTACTTCATCATGGCTTGTGGCAAATATCTTTTTAAGGTATGAGTAGTAGTTGGATGCCCACATTAGCTGAGTTTTGATTACAAATGAAATTGAGCAAATATACACCTTTTATTGTGTGTATGATTGTGTCTAGACTGTCCTTTTTGTCTATTTATTTTTGC
Organism: Galeopterus variegatus; assembly: GCF_000696425.1. Taxonomy (NCBI): domain Eukaryota; kingdom Metazoa; phylum Chordata; class Mammalia; order Dermoptera; family Cynocephalidae; genus Galeopterus; species Galeopterus variegatus. The sequence goes on along the minus strand of NW_007726186.1, from coordinate 4,316 downwards.
CAGTTTCATTTTTGTCTTAATTTGGACTGACTTTAAAGCTGTTTGTTTTCATAGAGAAACCTCTGTTTTCTTTGGCACTGCATTATGTTGTATCCAGTGAAATTGTGATAATTTCCAAATATACTACAAGGAGTTTGAACTTTAATTGAAGTGGTCCTTTCATTTAACCATTCTTATTAGTGTGGAAAATTAGAAGCTTGTACCACGGTATAAAATATAATATTCAACATTTATGTGTCTTTGAAATCATATTGCTTTCAAAGGTCTAATTTCTTTAAGAGTATTTTCTGTTTAAAAATATTTTTAAATGATCTATTATTTGAGATAGGAAAAAAACCAAATTATGTTTTTCCTATTATTACATCACTCAGCACAGAATTCTTTATCTCCGATCACCACAATGTATGTGGGATTTCCACCCTCCCACAGCCCTCCCACACCAAGCAATTCTCCAGTGGACAGCAGCTGGGTGTCTTATAATTCAATTCAATTCTGATACTATCTACCTGGAGATAGTGTCACATCCCACAGGTTGAGAACTTAGTCCCATAAAACTGCACCACTTCATATGCCAGTTGCAAGTCACAAGTTGTGACCTGTACTTCTGAGCAACTGGCTATAAATCGAGGGTTCCAATGCCCCTTCCTCAGATTTGATTAATTTGCTAGTGGTTCACAGAACTCAGGGAAACGCTTTACTTATGTTTACCCATTTATAATAAAGGATATTACAAAAGATACAGATGAACAGCCAGATGGAAAAGATGTGTAGGACAGGATATGTGGGAAGAGGTGTGAGTATCCATGCTCTTTCTGGGTGTGCCACCCTCCAGGAACCTCCACATGTTCAGCATGTGGAAGCTCTCTAAACACTGTCTTTTTGGTTTTTATGGAGGCTTCATTACTTAGGCATGATTGATTACATCATTGGTAATTGGTGATCAACTCAACCTCCAGCCCCTCTTCCCTCCCCAGAGATTGGGGTATGGGGCTGAAAGTCCCAACCCAGTAATCATGCCGTGGTCTTTCTGATGACCAGAGCACATTCATAAGATGTCTAGGGGCCCCATCACCAGTGATCTCATTAGCATACAAAAGACCCCTTTACCACTCTGGGAATTCCAAGGGCTTTAGGAACTGTGTGCCAGGAACCAGGGGTACAGACACAGTCTGTCCCTTGGTATCCTTGGGGAATTCGTTCCAAGACCTCCTTTGGATACCAAAATCTGCGGATGCTCAAGTCCCTGATATAAAATTGCATAGAATTTGAATATAACCTATGCACATCCTCTCATATACTTTAAATCATCTCTAGATTACTACAATACCTAATACAGTGTAAATGCTATACTATAGTTGTTATATGTATTGTTTAGGGAATAATGACAAGAAAAGGTCTGTACACGTTCAGTACAGATGCAGTTGTTTTTTTTCCTGAATATTTTTGATCCGAGGTTGGTTGAATCCACTGATTCGGAGGTCTGACTGTGTATTTCTTACTATATCACACTGTCACACCTATCTGTGTGATTGTATGATGTTGTCTTATATAGTTTTTAGTTCTGGTAATTGTCACGTAGAAACTTAAAATGCATTTTAAAAGGTATTGAGGGGCCGGCCCAGTGGCGCACTTGGTAGAGTGGGAGTGTGGCGGTGCTCCCGCCGAGGGTTCAGATCCCATATAGAGACCGGCTCACTGGTTGAGCGCGGTGCGGGTGCGACACCGAGGGTTGCGATCCCGTTACCGGTCACGAAATAAGACAAAAAAAGGAAAAAGTTTAAAAAAAAAAAAAAAAAAGGGTATTGAGAAATTATCAGTATTTATGAATATTTTTGCCCACCACAGGCACCCACCTGTTGTTTGTGATTGTATCCGGCATATATAGGTATTGATGAACAAGGTGTATCTCAACCTGCTCAAATGTTTTGGTCCTCTGAGATTTGCTTTGCTGTCTTTCGAATCTTTTGCTATAGTAAGCATTCATATTCTTCATTTGTTTAATTCATTCAACAAAAGTATTAACTGAATTATGGTTATGTCTTGTAGTTAAAAAGCATGCCTGGATTCTAATCCTGGATTCAGTACTTTACCAGCTGTATGAGCTTGGGAAGTTGGTTCTTTAGTATTTCAGTTATTTCTTGGGGATAATAATGAAGTGGTTGTTGACTTTACATCAATTAATATATATAAGGCAATTAGTGTACTGGTTTGCAAATAATAAATACTCAAATATTACTGCTGCTATTGCAGTCATTGTTATTATTGCATTAGGCCTTCCCTGGATACCTTTTTTGTAATTTTAATACCCTCCTGACAGTATTCCTTCCTTGCTTAATTTTTTTCTTATTAAGGATTTTTCACTAAACTTTTGTATGCAAGGTCACTTCAGAAAGTTCATGGAAAGGTCCATATTATCTTTTAATTCTATTTTTTCTGTGAGCTTTTTGAAGTACCCTCATATATTATTTATTTCTTATTCATCTTTTATTGTAGTTCTCCCCCCCCCTAGAATATAAACTCCATGATGTTTGGAATTAGGGATAGGGATTTATTCCTAGCACCTAGAAAAGGGTCTGGAATATTTACTCAGTAAATATTTTCCAAATGACTTATATTAAATTGTATGCCAGATATTGACTAGATATTGGTGATATAAAATTGAACAAAGTAGGGCTGGCCTGGTGGTGCACTGCTACAGTGCGCCGCTTGGGAGCGCGGCGGCGCTCCTGCCGAGGGTTCGGATCCCACATACAGACCGGTTCCCGCTCACTGGCTGAGCGAGGGGCGGGCGCAGCACCGAGGGTTGCGATCCCGTTGCCGGTCCCGGTCCGGTATGGGCGCGACACTGAGGGTTGCGATCCGTTGCCGGACACGAAAAAAGACAAAAAGGAAAAAAAAAATTGAACAAAGTACAAAGTTCCTTCTTTTTTAAAAAGCATATAGTGTTATAGAGGAAATATTTGCAAAACTAACTATAATAGTTTTGTGCACTCCCCCCCACCCCACCCCAAACTGATGGTGATAGTAAAGGTATCTGGAGGATGGCCTCACAGATGTCATTGACCTGGTCATTTGATCCATTTAACAGACAAAGGGGAAGGTTGTTTCCAGGCAGAGGTAAAAACTTAGACAAAATTATAGAGCTTGACAGTTTGGGCAATGGCTTGAAGTCCAGGTTAATTGCAGTCTAGGTTAATGGTTAGTAGATGTAGATAGGGATAGCAATTAGAGGTCCAGGTTGTCTTGCTCTTGGCTGGATTGAGGCAGTGGGATTTGGAGGTTCAGTACATGAAATTTAATGATAACTGGCTATAACCTAAAATTAGTTTGGTTTTATTTTTTGAAAGTGAGCGTTTGTTTCATTATAGATGGTTATAAAAGAGCTATAAACTTGGTTTTTGCAATATTGCCTTTTAGAAACTGTTTGAGAACTACATACAAAATGCGAGTCATCCATAACAGTGCATTTATAGAACTGAGGAATGAATTTTGATGTAAGAACATGTACCAGGACATGTAACTATAAAATTTGCATTTCATAAGTTATCTACTGTGGGTCAAATTCCTAAACTTTAATTCCTACCATGACACTGACACAAAGCTGGTATTAAAATAGATTTTAAAATAATTAGTTTTGTTTAGATTGGGGACCCATGAAAAGTAGTTTTACTTTAATTATTAGATTTTTAGATGTTGGTAATGCAGCTAAATTTGAGGAACTTTTTTCTTTTCTACATTTCAGTACAATTAGATTAAAAGCCAAAATTGGCATTTGAAAGCAACCTTCTTTTACCCTTGCAAAATAAAAGCATGTTTGCGTATCTTAAAAGTTTGAGCTTTTAATACTTAATTTATTAATGTAAAAATAATATTGGGTAGTTTGTGGGTTTTTTTCCCTCTAGAGGCAGTATTCATTTCCAAATTGAAATAAAATCACAGTATCACAGTAATTAATGTTGTTGAATCAAATTAAATGACTGGTGTTTCTGTGGAGAAATGATCATTTTCATTTGATGGAGCAGATTTACTTGGGGATTGGTTGAGTTACCCAATCATGTGATTCTAAATTTTTGTATTAGCATCTTAATTCATTCTGGCCAATCAGGGTGAGGAGGGAGGTGTCTTTCCCCTTTTCTTTTCTTTCTTTTCTTTTCTTTTTTTTTTTTTGTGACACTTGCTTTATCTACCATTTTCTCTTTTTTCTTCTGTTTTTCTTGCTGGAATATTTTATTTTATTTTTTATTTTTTTAATTTATTTTATTTATTTATTTTTTTATTTTGTCAATATACAATGTAGTTGATTATTATGTCCCATC